>NC_079194.1:23128194-23158194 GCF_029499605.1 Hyla sarda
GGAGAGAGGGAGGGAGAGAGGGATGGAGGGAGAGAGGGATAGGTATTATAGGGTCTGACGTGGGAGGAAAGACAAGTATACAGGAGATCAGGTCGAATAAGAGGGTGAGAGCGATAATGTAACAGGAAGAGCACAGAATACAGGCCAGAATACAGAATGGTGGACAAAATAGGAACTCCAGATACCGAATGGCACAACCGCCGCTCTAACCGGATCCCTGTGCACTTATACACTGCATGTATGAGGAGAGAAGTGACGGGTGGACTCCTTTATGGGGGATACTGTATATATAATGTGAGGGGTGGAGTCACTTATGGGATATACTGTATATATAATGTGAGGGGTGGACTCCCTTATGGGATATACTGTGTATATAATGTGAGGGGTGGAGTCACTTATGGGATATACTGTATATATAATGTGAGGGGTGGAGTCACTTATGGGATATACTGTATATATAATGTGAGGGGTGGAGTCACTTATGGGAGATACTGTGTATATAATGTGAGGGGTGGAGTCACTTATGGGATATACTGTATATATAATGTGAGGGGTGGACTCACTTATGGGATATACTGTATATAATGTGAGGGGTGGAGTCACTTATTGGATATACTGTATATAATGTGAGGGGTGGAGTCACTTATGGGATATACTGTATATATAATGTGAGGGGTGGAGTCACTTATGGGATATACTGTATATATAATGTGAGGGGTGGAGTCACTTATGGGATATACTGTATATATAATGTGAGGGGTGGACTCACTTATGGGAGATACTGTATATATAATGTGAGGGGTGGAGTCACTTATGGGATATACTGTATATAATGTGAGGGGTGGAGTCACTAATGGGATATACTGTATATAATGTGAGGGGGTGGAGTCACTAATGGGATATACTGTATATATAATGTGAGGGGTGGAGTCACTTATGGGATATACTGTATATATAATGCGAGGGGTGGAGTCACTTATGGGATATACTGTATATATAATGTGAGGGGTGGAGTCACTTATGGGATATACTGTATATATAATGTGAGGGGTGTTGTCACTTATGGGATATACTGTATATATAATGTGAGGGGTGGACTCACTTATGGGATATACTGTATATAATGTGAGGGGTGGAGTCACTTATGGGATATACTGTATATAATGTGAGGGGTGGAGTCACTTATGGGATATACTGTATATAATGTGAGGGGTGGAGTCACTTATGGTATATACTGTATATAATGTGAGGGGTGGACTCACTTATGGGATATACTGTATATAATGTGAGGGGGTGGAGTCACATATGGGATATACTGTATATATAATGTGAGGGGGGGACTCACTTATGGGAGATACTGTATATATAATGTGAGGGGTGGACTCACTTATGGGATATACTGTATATATAATGTGAGGGGTGGACTCACTTATGGGATATACTGTATATATAATGTGAGGGGTGGACTCACTTATGGGAGATACTGTATATATAATGTGAGGGGTGGAGTCACTTATGGGAGGTACTGAATATAATGTGAGGGGTGGACTCACTTATGGGATATACTGTATATATAATGTGAGGGGTGGACTCACTTATGGGATATACTGTATATATAATGTGAGGGGTGGACTCACTTATGGGATATACTGTATATATAATGTGAGGGGTGGAGTCACTTATGGGATATACTGTATATATAATGTGAGGGGTGGAGTCACCTATGGGATATACTGTATATAATGTGAGTTACCATAAAAAGCCATAATACGGTCAAGTGCATGTGGACACTGAAGAAATCCCAGGGATCCAGAATGTTTCAGTAGCATTTCCATACTATCAGAGGAGGTCTCCGCTCATGGCCCCTCATGTCCTCTTCTGATATGGTCAGTGACGAGGACCATCCATATAATTAACACTATTTGGCAATCACATGGCGGCCTAGGTAACAATGGAACAGTGCGGTCAATGGACACAAACGGTCAGATGGTTTAGTCATCGTCCACCAAGCTAAGGAGGTCAGACCAACATTCAGTACAAGAACAAATCCATTGGACGGAACCACTCATCATCATCATCAGTCATTCCAGGGAAAAATATCATTGACTAAGGGGCAACTCATTGGCGTTAGATTACCATGACCCGCTGACACTGACTGGGTTAACATAATAAGAAGCCAGGAAATGTGTACTTAAAGGTTGTGACAAGGATTAACTGGAGAGAGGGGGGGGGGGGGGGGGACTTGACATTTAAGGCACAATGTGACCTCCTGGCTAAGGGGGTTAAACAGAGAAGGAACACACAGCTAGTCGTGGACGCTTATAACCTACAGATGGTGAGATTCTGTCAGGAATAACCTTTCCAAATATGTTAAACGATGGCCTTCAGCGAGGACGAACACTACAGCTCTGGATGGAGGTAGAGACAAAGCAGGAGGGGGTGGAGGACAAAAACAGGCACCGTGTTACTATACTAGTCAAGAGGGGTCTAAAGAAATAAGAATACAAAATACATTTGAAAACCATTGCCGAATTCTTCTACATTGCTGAGGTATCACGGCTCAGATACGTTCGGGCAGCTACACAACGACAATCTTTTATGAAGATGTAAAACGAAACATTGATCGAGAAGTGAAGATAATCAGATAATCCAGAAGAGAACAACTATCCCCAGGAATGTACAATGTGAGGCGAGTCCGAACAAGAGACAAAAAAAAAAGAGGAATTCCACAATCCCCCCCCCCCCCCAACCCATCCTGAGGCTCCGAACACCATCACAGCTCATAGTGTCACATCCCTTCATGGCAGATCAGGAAAGACTAAATGGGCACTGTATGATTCAAGATACTTTTATATGTTTTACATCTTGGCAAAACAGTAATCTTTCTAATATACTTCATAAGAAATTGTATCTCCTTTTCATAGATTTAAAAAAATAAAAATAAAATAAAAAACTAGGGGTCCCCATACATCCAGAAAAGAATCCTGTTAGGCTACAGTATCATCTTTATTCCAGCAGAAGTACAGACCGGGAGTAAGTGAGGGTGGGACTAGCACTCCTCTGTGCTCACTCCTGTCCTATCAGACTGCAGTATGAAAACAGAGGAGAGGGTTACCGAGCAGCCTGCTGTGATTGGATGAAGAGACCCAGCACAGCACAGCAGACTCAGGGAGGAAGTGAATGAATAGTGAGTGAGGGCAGGCTCAGTCCTTGCATGCAACCCAAACCACCATTGCAAATATTATTGCATTTTTTTCTCCTTTGATAACCACGATAAAACTGTACAACAGAATAAGCATTCGGCACATTCTAAATTCTGCCCAGATTTTCTAAACAGAAAGCAGACAACTTTCGTAGTGCTTTTTTCTTTTTTTTTAATATATATTTTTCTATCATGTTCTGAATATTTCTGACAGATTTATTGTGCCTCTATGACAAGCAGCTCAGACATCCTCACAGTAAATGATTCCGGCTATGTTCACATGACGGAATTTCCAGGCGGAATCCCACATTGGATTTCAATGGGATTCTGCTGCGCTGTTCACATCGTCGGAAACATCTGGCACGGATATTCAAATTCCGGTGTCTGTAGAAAGAATTGACATGTCTATTCTTTCTGCGGACTCCGCATGGAAACGCATTGCACATCCAAGCAGTCCTAGCGCCGGCATGTTCCCTGCGGACATTCCCACGTGTGAACATAGCCTAAGTACTAGCTAATTAAAAGAGGTTATCCAGCACTTAGTTTATCCTCTATTCCATGCACGGTCTATCGGGGTGCCATTGCTCTCAGACCATGCATGGAACGTGTGCAGTCCAACGCTGCAGATCATGGGGGATTCCAGCCGTCGACCAACCAACCCCCCCCCCCCCCCATGCGATCAGACACTTATGCTACATGCTGGGGATACTGGGATATGCTGTTAAAAGAGATCTAGATAAGTAGCTGATCACTGGGGGGGGGGGGGGGTAGATCACTGGGGGGGTAGATCACTGGGGGGGGTAGACCATTGCGCCCCCGTCGTCCCCCCCCCCAGATCACGAGGACAGGACCCGGCACAAGCTGCAGCCGGCACATGTTCCATTAATACCTAGGGGAGTGCCGAAAAGACCCGAGTACAGCTCTTGGGCATCAATGAGGCTCCCATAGAAATATTTGGATGGCGTACCATCTACTGGTAGAACACACGCACTCCCCACTAAGAGCGCCGGGGTCTCGTCCAGGTGATCGAGGGGGACCCCAGTGGTCGACCCCTCCGCAATCAGCTACTTACCCCTATCCTGTGGATTGGGGAATAAGTTATTTTTCACCAGATTAAACTCCTTTAATTGTTGGAAACCCCTTGCCCGTAATTTTTGCACAAATTGTTCCACAATGGCACAACTAAATGCAGAGAGGTGAACATAAAAAAAATAAATAAAAAAAATAGAACAACCAACCAAAAACACCAACAGGTGGCAGAAAGTGAAAGCAAAACCCTAATACATAGGGATTCCAAAATCCCAACAATCTCAATAACTCTGCGCCATTTCATTTCTAAACCAACGTCTTTGCTATTCACTACAACTCTATGGTGGAAACCTGCATCACGTCAGCCAAGTCTGAACACAGCCCTAAGGGTATATTTACAGGAGATCACAGGGTGGCTCTTTGTATGGATATGTGCATTAAGAGCTTGAATTGGAAAAAAAAATAATAATAAAACATGAACCAAAAAAATAAAAAAAATAAAAAAAAAACTTTGGTGTGAATACAAATGTTGTATTTTTAGCCCAAATACAGGATCAGATCCAGGAGGCATAATATACCTGGGTACATGCAGCCTCAGCGTGGCAGACATTAATATCTTTACACAGTTAGTGATAATGGTGGAGAGCTTGTGCTTCTACATAGGAGCCAAGCTGAAGAAACAGAGCTGCAGTAACGCATTATGAATGAAAACACATTGTGATCAGACCTCAAACACAACAACGTAAAAAATAAAACCTCTCATGCGATGCGCGTCCTGGTACACGCAAATTTTATGTTGTACTTTGGCTATAAGAAAAGTTGCTACCAAAACACACAAAGTAAAAAACCAATAGACTCAGACGGCAGTGCCCCAGGCAGGCCCCCCGCTTTTTCTCACATCCAGATACCACATCTCAGCCAACATATTGGGGGAGATTTATCAAAACCTGTCCAGAGGAAAAGTTGCTTAGTTGCCCATGGCAACCATTCAGATTTTCAGAGGCCTTTTCAAAAATGAAAGAAGCGATCTGATTGGTTGCTATGGGCAACTCAGCAACTTTTTCTTTTGATCAATCTTCCCCATTATTCTTTGGTCAAATATCTTAAAACTCATCCAAGAGACCCAAATCCACAGCATGGCGGCCGCGTCTTACCTGTCTTTTCTTTGATTTCACAAAGCACGTTGAAGAGGGCAGGTTTCATTCTGTGGCAGTTCAGGGCGTGTTTCCTGCAAAAAGAAAAAAAAAAGGGAGATGATGAGATTCGGGGGTCACAAAAACAGCAGCAACAAAGTGTACAGTATGGCAGAATCACAGAATGCAGCAGTGCAAACCCACAGAGCGCAAACCCGCAGAGTGCAAACCCACAGAGCGCCAAATTGCTTAATTCTAATGTGAGAATGGTGTATTGTATATATAACTTTTATTTATTTTTTTCTAATTGATTTGTTGCTCCTTGACCAGCCCTTACATTGTTTTGGCGCGTTCAGACTGGGTGGAATTTGCCGCAGATGTGCGTAACACACTCTGAAAATCTCCAGCTAATAAACAGTATAACACATGTGGACTGGGGTTTTGAAAACCACAATCTAAAGCAGATTGGTCTCTAAACTGTGGACCTCCAGATGATGCAAAACTACAACTCCCAGCATGCCCGGACAGCCGTTGGCTGTCCGGGCATGCTGGGAGTTGTAGTTTTGAAACATCAAACGTATACATCAACCAACTTGAACTTTTAAGCCCAAGTAAAAACACTTAATAGCCACTAATGGACTACTGGGGAGATTCATCAAAACCTGTCCAGAGGAATAGTTGCCCATAGCAACCAATCAGATCGCTTCTTTCAGTTTGCAGAGGCCTTTTCAAAAATGAAAGAAGCGATCTGATTGGTTGCTATGGGCAACTCAGCAATTTTTCCTCTGGACAGGTTTTGATAAATGTTTGGGCCTAGGTTTATGTCGGCACCCCAGTTGGACAGCGTGCTGACATATACGTGCCACAAAACATCGAACCTAGCCCAATGTATATGAAGGCCTCCCGACCCTCCCCAGATGTCGGAGGAGAGAAGGATCAGCCATGTTGCATTTCAATTGCTCAATCCTACGAGTCGCCACCAGAGAAGACTGGAATCAGATCCCCAGAACACATAGTAAACGCGCAATTGTCCAGACGACCAGGACCAAAACAAGCGTTCAGCCGACGGCTATCTTGTGCCTAGATGAAGTCCACCAGCAGCGGTTTCCGTTGCGATTCTGCGTAACTAGGGTCGCCACCTTTCTTGCAAAAAAAAAAAAAAAAATACCGTCCCTGCTAATTTGCATAATTACATATGTGTAATATAACAGGATACACATATGCTGGGAAAATTTTGGTCTTTTTCCGGCCCCTATAACTTTTTTATTTCTCCTTACGAGGGCAACATTTATTGCGTCCCAATCTGTAGTTTTTAACAGGACCATTTTTGTTTTGAGGTTTGATCTTTTTTGATTGCTTTTTAATAGAAAATAAATAAATTTATGAAATTTGGGAGTTGCAGTTTGTTACTAACTACAACTCCCAGCATGTCCTGATACAGCTTGTGGCTCAGCAGCCACCCCAAGCAAAAACTACAACTCCCAGCATCTTGGACTATATAGTGGTATATAGTACAGGTCAAGGTTTCCCAGCCAGTGGTGCCTCCAGCTGTTGCAAAACTACAACTCCTAGCATGTCTTACTATATAGCGGTATATTGTATATGTCAGGATTTCCCAACCAGCGGTGGCTCCAGCTGTTGCAAAACTACAACTCCCAGCATGTCCGACTATACAGCGGTATATTGTATAGGTCAGGATTTCCCAGCCAGAGGTGCCTCCAGCTGTTGCAAAACTACAACTCCCAGCATCTTGGACTATATAGTGGTATATAGTACAGGTCAGGGTTTCCCAGCCAGTGGTGCCTCCAGCTGTTGCAAAACTACAACTCCCAGCATGTCTGACTATATAGCGGTATATTGTATAGGTCAGGATTTCCTAGCCAGTGGTGCCTCCAGCTGTTGCAAAACTACAACTCCCAGCATCTTGGACTATATAGTGGTATATAGTACAGGTCAAGGTTTCCCAGCCAGTGGTGCCTCCAGCTGTTGCAAAACTACAACTCCTAGCATGTCTTACTATATAGCGGTATATTGTATAGGTCAGGATTTCCCAGCCAGTGGTGCCTCCAGCTGTTGCAAAACTACAACTCCCAGCATGTCCGACTATACAGCAGTATATTGTATAGGTCAGGATTTCCCAGCCAGAGGTGCCTCCAGATGTTGCAAAACTACAACTCCCAGCATCTTGGACTATATAGTGGTATATAGTACAGGTCAGGATTTCCTAGCCAGTGGTGCCTCCAGCTGTTGCAAAACTACAACTCCCAGCATGTTTGACTATATAGCGGTATATTGTATGGGTCAGGATTTCCCAGCCAGTGGTGCCTCCAGCTGTTGCAAAACTACAACTCCCAGCATGCCCGGACAGCCGTTGGCTGTCCGGGCATGCAGGGAGTTGTAGTTTTGCAACAGCTGGAGGTGCTCTGGTTGGGAAACACTAGTATAGTACATGGTGCAACATTCCGGGAGTTGGAGGATTGTTTGGATAAATACCGGCCATTGCATTGTCGGTATATTTAATATAACAATACCGGCAGGGTGGCCAAAACACCGGCTGTGTCGATAAAATAACGTCCAGTGGCAACTCTACGCGTAACGTGAACAATTCCGTACATTCATCGCAGATTTCCCCCCCCCCTGCGACGCTCCAAAAAGCCAAAAAAAATTTTTTTTTTAATTTCACAGCAAAAATCCGCAACAGAAATTGACACACCGAGGGGCTTTTACATCTCCACCATACGTCAACTTCGGCGCAGAAAGTCATAGCCTAGTATATATATATATATATATATATATATATATATATATATATATATATATATATATTATATATATATATATATATATATATATATATTTATTTTTTTTTTTTTTTTTAATACACTCCACAAAAGCTGAGCCGTATATTCCGGCAGTTCCCCGCGACTCTGCCCTTGGCATGGCTCCTGTCGTAATCTCAGTTTATTTGGTAATTATGTAATTGTGACCGCGTCTACCGTATCATTCCACACGACGCCATTACATATCTAATAAAAAAAAAAAACACGAAGGAATATTGGACGTGCGCGATAATTACACAATTTACAGGTAGGTATCTCGTTCTATTAACCGAAAAGTGGGGTGGGGGGGATAAAAATATGCAAATTCGATACCATTACGACAAAATGCTGAAATGCAAAAGATCACCGCATGCAGCAGAAGAAAGGATAAAAGTAGAGATGAGCGAACTTACAGTAAATTCGATTCGTCACGAACTTCTCGGCTCGGCAGTTGATGACTTATCCTGCATAAATTAGTTCAGCTTTCAGGTGCTCCCGTGGGCGGCTGGAAAAGGTGGATACAGTCCTCGGAGACTCTTTCCTAGGAATGTATCCACCTTTTCCAGCCCACCGGAGCACCGGAAAGCTGAACTAATTTACGCAGGAAAAGTCATCAACTGCCGAGCCGAGAAGTTCGTGACGAATCGAATTTAATGTAAGTTCGCTCATCTCTAGATAAAAGCGTAAATAAAAGAAAAAAAGTCAAACTTCACAGCTACTTGGCCATAACCGGGGGTCGTCCTCACCGAGATCCTGGAGACTCCGACATAAGTAACTAAATGGCGTTCGTGTTCTAACCTCCATGACAGAGCGCAACCTCCCCGGCTCGCTCCCCCCCTCTACTTTCTATTACTGACTATCCCTCGCTCTACTATCGATTGCTAATGTAAAAGGAATGCATTAGCGGGAAGGCACACAATAGGCCAATAAAAACATTGTGCAGATGTGAGGTACAGAGGGGTTATACAGAATAATCCAGAGGAAGTAAACTCTTTGGATTAATCCGTTGGTATGTAGTGCGTGACGCGGTGCTCAGAAAAGGACAACGAAGCCTTTAGTGGCGAACGCCGTGCGGAGATTTCACTGTATTCGATGTGAAGTAAAAAAGTTGTGCATAGGTGAGTAGTGGTAACTAGAGATGAGCGAACTTACAGTAAATTCGATTTGTCACAAACTTCTCGGCTCGGCAGTTGATGACTTTTCCTGCGTAAATTAGTTCAGCCTTCAGGTGCTCCGGTGGGCTGGAAAAGATGGATACATTCCTAGGAAAGAGTCTCCTAGGACTGTATCCACCTTTTCCAGCCCACCGGAGCATCGCAAAGCTGAACTAATTTACGCAGGAAAAGTAATCAACTGCTGAACCGAGAAGTTTGTGACGAATCGAATTTACTGTAAGTTCACTCATCTCTAGCACTGTGGTCAGACAGAAAGGAAATTCAAAAAGGAAAGAACTTCCAATGTAGTATACAGCAGCTGATAAGTACTGAAAGGATTGGGATTTTTAAATAGAAGTAATTTACAAATATGTTTAACTTTCTGGCACCAGTTTATTTCATTTTTCTTCTAGTGGAGTACCCCTTTAAACAGATTTGTAAATGACTTCTATTAAAAAATCTTAATCCTTCCAGTACTTATTAGCTGCCGAATACTACAGAGGAAATTATTTTCTTTTTGGAAAAGTGCTCTCTGCTGAATCACGAGCACAGTGCTCTCTGCTGATATCTCTGTCCATTTTAAGAACTGCCCAGAGTAGGAGAAAATCCCCATAGCAAACATATGCTGCTCTGGACAGTTTCTAAAATGGACAGAGATGTCAGCAGAGAGCACTGTGCTCGTAATGTCAGCAGAGAGCTCTGTGTTCCAAAAAGAAAATAATTTCCTCTGTAGTATTCAGCAGCTAATAAGTACTGGAAAGATTAAGATTTTTTAATAGAAGTCATTTACAAATCTGTTTAACTTTCTGGCACCAATTAAAAAAAAAAAAAATTCCACCGGAGTACCCCTTTAAACAGATTTGTAAATGACTATTTAAAAATCTTAATCCTTCTAGTACTTAGCTTCTATTTGCTCCACAGGAAGTTCTTTTCTTTTTGAATTTCCTTTTCAGTCTGACCACAGTGCTCTCTGCTGACACCTCTGTCCATTTTAGGTACTGTCCAGAGCAGGAGAGGTTTGCTATAGGGATTTGCTCCTACTTTGGACAGTTCCTAAAATGAACAGAGATGTCAGCAGAGAGCACTGTGGTCAGACGGAAAGGAAATTCAAAAAGAAGAGAACTTCCTGTGGAGCAAATAGAAGCTGATAAGTACTGGAAGGATTAAGATTTTTTAAATAGAAGTCAATTTACAAATCTGTTTAAAAGGAGATATCCAGTACCGACAAAACTTATCCCCTATCCTAAGGATAGGGGATAAGTTTCAGATCGTGGGGGGTCCCCCGCGCGATCTCCTGTACGGGGCCCCCGGCAGCACTAAGCGGCGGCTGACACACCCCCTCAATACAACTCTATGGCAGAGTCGGAGCACTGCCTTCGGCAATCTCCGTCTCTGCCAAAGCGCTGTATTGAGGGGGCATGTTGGCCGCCGCTTCGGGCGGTGGTCGACACCCGCTATCTGGCCAGCGAGCCGGGGCCCCGTACAGGAGATCGCAGGGGTGCCCCAGCGGTCGGACCCCCCACGATCTGAAACTTAGGATAGGGGATACGTTTTTCAGCACTGTACTAACCCTTTAACTTTCTGGCACCAGCTGATTAAAATAAATAAAGAATGATTATTAATAATAATAATAATAATAAATCTTTTCCAGGGGAGTACCCCTTTAAATTGTGCAGTGCTCCTCCCACACCTCGTTGCTTGTGCCCGTTTTCCCTTATGTGTATTTCGATCATGTACTTGGGGTTCTGTGCCGTCCATACTGATCTACCTATAGGTTGTCCTTCCCCTGTGCTGGTTCTCTGGCTCCGCAGAAGAAAGAGGCTTATGATTGGGGCAGAGTCAGTATTGTAATGGCGTTCTGCATGCACTGTGCACCACGGTAACGGTGCCCTGACCCGAGGAGGCAGAGAACTCCCTTCGTATAACCGAGGAGTAAAGCAGGGGACCAAGGCTTGAGTCTTTTTCTGGCTTATGTGCATTTCAATCATGTACTTGGGATCCTGCGCCGTCCATACTGATCTACTGGTTTGCACTATGCTCACCTTGTTGGTCATCCCTCCTCTGTGCCACAGATGAAAGAGGGTTAGGGCTGGGGCACAGTGAGTGGTGCAATGGCGCTCTGAAAGCACTATGCACCTTGGTACCATTACCCTGACACAAAAGGGTATTTAACCGGCTCAGTCGGTATTTTGGCCACACTGCCGGTATTTTTATATTAACAATACCAGCAATACAATGGCCGATATTTATCCAACCAATCCTCTAACTCCCGTAATGTTGCACCATATACTATACCAGTGTTTCCTAACCAGAACGCCTCCAGCTGTTGCAAAACTACCACTCCCAGCATGCCCGGACAGCCAACGGCTGTCCGGGCATGCTGGGAGTGGCAGTTTTGCAACAGCTGGAGGCACCCTTGATGGGAAACACTGACTTTTACTATATACTACTATACAGTACAACATGCTGGGAGTGGTATTTTTTTTAACAGCTGGAGGCACCCTTGTTTAGAAACACTGACTTATACTATATACTAGGGATCGACCGATATCGTTTTTTTAGGGCCGATACGATAATTGGTGCAGGTTAGGGCCGATAGCCGATAACTTATACCGATATTCCGGTATAAGTTATCGGCTATTTATCCCCCCGCGACACCGCTGCAGATCAGTGATTTAAAGCGGGCGCTTTAAAGCAATGCACTGCAGTGGCTTTTGCGGTGCCATAGGCCGCCGCCACCCGCTTCTCTCCCCCTGCCTGTTCGGGGGTCCTGAGACCTATCACCGCGACCGCCCCCCCGACCCGGCCCCATTGCCTCCCCCATCCCCGGTTTTATAATTACCTGTTCTCGGGGTCCACTCTACATCTGGCTCCTGTGGCGTCCTCCTGAACTGTCACTGTGCGCACTGACTGTGACGTCACATCGCGCACATCACATCACTCGTCATTGCGCACAGCGTAAGGCAGGACGCAGGAGGAGCAAGAAGTAGCGTGGGCCCCGGGAACAGGTAATTATAAAACCGGGGATGGGGGAGGCAATGGGGCCGGGGCGGTGCGACGCGGTGCGGCGGGTCGGGGCATTATCGGCAAGGTAATTGCCGACACCGATAATGCCCAAAATCGTGATTATCGGACAATAATATCGGCCATACCGATAATCGGTCGATCCCCACTATATACTACCATAAAGTACAACATGCTGTATAGCCAGTGGCTGTATCAGGGCATGCTAGGAGTTGTAGTTAGTAACTAACTGCAACTTGCGAATTTAACTTAAAAAAAAAATAAAAAGCGATCAAAAAGTAAAAAAAAAAAATAATAATTGTCCTGTTAAAAACTAGAGATTAGGGCACAAAAAAGATCCCTCATAGAGGCCCGTATAAGGAGAAATAAAGAAGTTATAGGGGTCATAATAGGACAAAATTTCCATCGCATATGTGTATCCCTGTGATGTCACGCATATTTAATTAATTATGCAAATTAACACGGACAGTATTTTTTTTTTGCAAAAAAGGTGGCAACTCTAGAAGGGGCAGAGAAGAACTCCCGACAGAAGCCGAAGCCATGGAGACACAGCAGTAAGCGTGGTAATGCAAAATGGCAGGGGAGTGACGCCAGGTATATGCCCTGAATGTTGTATGTGGACAGCAGTGGGCCCCGGCATCTTTCCAATATAGGTGGGTGCGGATTCTGGTCCTGGATACCAGAATGATCAAATACAGAAACCAATTATAAGACCGCAACACAAAAAAAGTGAAAGCACAGCCAAAAAAATAAAATAAAAATGGACGGTTTCTTTAAATAAATTCCGCCGCATGCACGTGCAGCAGAATCGCATTGAAAAACGCCATGTGAACATAGCCTAAATAATCTTGCATTGCCTCGTCCTAACCATTAATAACACCCTGTATCATCATCTAGAGCTGCATTCACAATTCTGTACGTCCCAGAACTTGGCACTGCCTGGAAACTTGTAGTACCGAATACTGGAACGTGTAGGCCATATACTAGACTCCTAAGTGTCCTTATGCGTTATAGGAGCTCAGCAACGCTAGCGGGGATTGGGAAACCTGCCGACCGTTTCCACTGACTAACCAGAGCTAGATAGTCAGTTCTATTGTGACAGTGTGAGCTGTAGTAGTGCAATCACGTTACCTTACAGTCGGCCGTGCAGTTCGAAATGTATTTATTTTTTGCATCTTTTAAATACACGTCCTGGTGTTACATGTAATAAATAAAAAAATATAAAAAAAAAATTTAAAAATGTTTACATGCAACACCAGACTATTCTGTATTGAACATTTGTATTAAAAGATGCAAAAAAAAAAAAAAAAAAAATGTATATATATAATTATTATGAAATCTTAAAAAAAATAAAAAAAAATATTTTATTATATATCTATATATATATATACTTTTATAAAAAAAAAAAAGAAATATATTTTTTATATTTCTATTTACCGTAGTTCATATTAATATTAATAGTGTTATATATATATATATATATATATATATATAATTTTTTTATTATGAAATATAATTTTTTTTTATAAATATTGCATATAATAAATTATATATATTTTATTATATATAATTATTATATATCTATATAATTAATATATATACTTTTATTTAAAAAAAATTATATTACCGTATATATAATTTTTTTATATTTCTATTTAGTTCATATTAATATTAATAAGATATATATATATATATCTTAATATTAATATGAACTAAATAGAAATATAAAAAAATTTTTATTATGAAATATAAAAAATAAAATAATTAATATTACATTATTACATATAAATTATATATTTTATTATATATAATTATTATATATCTATATAATAAATATTATATATACACACACTTATTTAAAAAAATTATATATATTATATAAATAAAAATAAATATATATTTTTTTATATTTCTATTTAGTTCATATTAATAATAATAAATAATGATATATATAATTTTTTTTTATTATTATTATTATTATTTAATTTTTTTCATTTTTTAAATATTTTTTTTTATTGTTCAGAGGAATTGATCAGTGTATGGCCCGGCTTTACAGTCCATTCTACCACATGCACCAGGACTAGAAGCAAAGAGTTCCGTGAACGGCGGGCGAACCCTGGATGACACCGCGCCGCTCCGTGGAGTCATTTTCTCTGTCTATCAGTGTCAGATTGAAGAGGCAGATTTCTATATTAGGTGCAAGCAGAAAATTATTCCTTGTCTGATAGAGTCCAAAACACTTCTCTAAAACACCGCAGTATTAAAAGGCTACCTGACAGAGACGGCTCCGCTACGCAAGGTTAAAATGTTATTTCCTTTAGTGCTCTCATCACCTCTGTAGCATTGCTTCTGCACCGTAAGCCGCCAGACTGCTCTGGATCCAGGGTACAACAGATCCCAGCAGCACTTGACCGACCCTGCACCACCAGCTCACAAAACTGCAAACACAACAGCAAGAACATAGCCTAAACAAGGTGCCTCCAGCTGTTGCAAAACTACAACTCCCAACATGCCCGGACAGCCAGAGGCTGTCCGGGCATGCTGGGAGTTGTAGTTTTGCAACAGCCGGAGGCAGCCTGGTTGGGAAACACTGGCCTAAGGGCTCGTTCACATCTATACCACTACAGTACGTCGGGATATATACGTTGACGGGTAAGTTATGCCACACACTTATGTGGTAAACCACAAACAGATGTACCAAAACAAGACTAATTTGGCTCACTGCTGCATGCGATTTTGTGGTATACAAATTTTTTTTTTCATGTGTTTTTATTTTTTGCATACACTTAAAAAAGGGCAAGGTCACACAGGGCGCATCCGCAGTGAATTTCACGCTGCGGATGCGCTGACAGCAGAGCGAGCTATCTGCTATGGCCAGATAGCTCTGTGTGCCCGATTTTAGCTGCGGATTTATACAGCGGTAAATCCGCCACTACTACCTGAAATATGCTGCAGATGCACCCTTGTGACCCTGCCCCAAATGTATATTAAAAAAAATAATTTATATATATATATATACACACACACACATATACACACATACACACACGTACACAGACCTATACCACACCATACATCTACCTTGGCATAATGGAAGTGTATGGGTATAATACAGCATATGTTTAGGTACCGTTTAAACGTATCGCCTGCTGTGCCGCCGTGGTATAGATGTGAACCAGCCCTAGACATGTGGTGTACGCAGGATATGACCGGTTAAAAAAAAAACTTATAATATTAATAATTGCTTGTTGCAGCATTTTATTGTCCGCTTAGGACTAGCTAATAAAACGGATCCTGCGCTGAAGCTCGAACGCGGATGTAGACATAGCCTTAGTTGTCTATGTTGTCAAAACTGGGAAAATTTAGGTAAGTTTTTGGGGTGTGTTCACACATGCTCAATTGGATGTGATCGGAGCTGCTGGCAAAAGCGAATGATACATCTGTGATGGGTGTCCATGTTGTCAAAAGGGATAAAAAGTGCCACAAAGAGGTGTTCGCTAGATGCATCAGTGCTGCGGTCTGGCATTCCACACCTATCCTCCCCCCCTTCCTAACCCCATACACAAGTCTTGCGCCTACGCAATCGATTCAAAAGGGGGCGCACTCAAATCAATGGTGCTGGCATAAAGGGGTTATCCAGGGAAAACACATATTATATATATATATATATATATATATATATATATATATATATATATATATATATATATACATATATATATTGGCTCCAGTAAGTTAAACAGATTTGTAAATTACTTCTATTAAAACAATCTTAATCCTTTCAGTACTTATGAGCTGCTGCAGTTGAGCTGTTCTTTTCTGTCTAAGTGCTCTCTGATGACACCTGTCTCGGCAACCGCCCAGTTTAGAAGCAAATCCCCATAGCAAACCTCTTCTACTCTGTGCAGTTCCCGAGACAGACAGAGATGTCAGCAGAGAGCACTGTTGCTAGAGAGAAAACAACAACTCAACTTCAGCAGCTGAATTTTTGAAAGCATTAAGATTTTTCAATAGAAGTGATTTACAAATCTGTAACTTTCTGGAGCCAGTTGAAATAAAAAAAAAAATTTTAAAAAAGTTTTTTCCCTGGAATACCCCTTCAAGACTTGATGTAGGTCTCACCAAAAGAGGACAAGCCATGCTTATTATCGAGGATGGCGAGGAGCGCCAGACCTCAACACAGATACTGCTTGTGAACGCCTCTTTGCTGTAATTTTCTCTGTTTTCACAACACGGACACCTACTATAGACGTATGATGCCCTTTAGGGTGCGTTCCCACAGGGCGTATACGCAGCGTATTTGACGCAGCGCAAAATTTACTGCAGCAGCGGGAAATACGCTGCGTATTCCTTGCTCACTATACACACAGGGCTTTCCGGCAGCAGTCCTATGCGTGTAGTATAGGACTGCTGCCGAAAAGCCCTGTGTGTATAGTGAGCAAGGAATACGCAGCGTATTTCCCGCTGCTGCAGTAAATTTTGCGCAGCGTCAAATACGCTGCGTATACGCCCTGTGGGAACGCGCCCTTATTGTACAAGCACCTACATTATATTGTCAGCATCCGATTAGGCCTGTGTGAACATACTCAATGTACCTAAATAATTAATATTTTGGTTGACTGCTTTTTTTACTAAATCAAAAAAAAATAAAAAATAAAAAAAATTATATATATATATATAATAAAAATTAAAATAAAAATAACTAAAAAGCAAACAAAAAAATTTACAAAAGAAAAAGGAATATGCATGACTATTCTAATAGTAATACATACAGTATATAAGGCCTCATATTAAACAGCTCATACTATTACAAAGTGTACAAGTATCCGGTTGCTAAGGACAGTGTGAGATCCCCTCTTAGCAACCAATCAGATGCCTTCTTTCACTTTCTAACCAATGCTGGAAAAAATGAAAGCTGGAAGCTGATTGGTTGATTTTGTCAGCATGTGTTTCTATGGCTACACAGTAATGGCTGCCCTTGCATAGGGACAATAATAAAAGGAATAGGAAGCACGCAACTTAGAACAAGGTGGACCATTGTCAAAGATTATTTGTAGAGATGAGAGAACTTACAGTAAATTAGATTCGTCACAAACTTCTCGGCTCGGCAGTTGATGTCAGTTGATGTCTTTTCCTGCATAAATTAGTTCAGCTAGTGCTCAGTTAGTGCTCCGGTGGGCTGATAAAGGTGGATACAGTCCTAGGAGACTCTTTCCTAGGAATGTATCCACCTTTTCCAGCCCACGGGAGCACCTGAAAGCTGAACTAATTTATGCAGGATAAGCCATCAACTGCCGAGCCGAGAAGTTCGTGACAAATCGAATTTACTGTAAGTTCGCTCATCTCTAATTATTTGTCTAGGGTGGTGTTTCCCATGCAGGGTGACTCCAGCTGTTGCAAAACTACAACTCCCAGCATGCCCAGACAGCCCAATGCAAAACTACAACTCCCAGCATGCCCGGACAGCCAAAGGCCGAAGCACTGAGACCCGAACCGATCATAACGTTTAACATGTCTGTCACATATCAAAAGTGCCATGCTGGGAGTTGTAGTTTGTGTAACTCTCTGGATGACCGCAGTTCGGAGACCATTGCCTTAGACCAGTATTTACCAAGCAGGGTGCCTCCAGCTGTTGCAAAACTACAACTCCCAGCATGCCCAGACAGCCGAATGCTAAACTACAACTCCCAGCATGCCCGGACAGCCGAAGCACTGAGACCCGGACCGATCATAACGTTTAACATGTCTGTCACATATCAAAAGTGCCATGCTGGGAGTTGTAGTTTGTGTAACACTCTGGATGACTGCAGTTCGGAGACCATTGCCTTAGACCAGTATTTCCCAAGCAGGGTGCCTCCAGCTGTTGCAATACTACAACTCCCAGCATGCCCAGACAGCCGAATGCAAAACTACAGCTCCCAGCATGCCCGGACAGCCGAAGGCTGTCCGGGCATGCTGGGAGATGTAGTTTTGCAACACCTGGAGGCCCCCTGCTTGGGAAACACTAGTCTAAGGCAATGGTCTCCGAACTGCGGACATCCAGAGTGTTACAAAAACTACAACTCCCAGCATGGCACTTTTGATATGTGACAGACATGTTAAACGTTATGATCCGTCAGGGTCTCGGTACTGAGGTTGCAAAATCGATGCGAAAAAGGGTATGAAGCGTGCTACCGTGCTACTCGTTCTTCTCTACAGTGGATCCAGTGTGTGAACACAAGCAGAGACAAGTTTCAGAGAAGCGTAAAATGGCTAATATTTCCATGTTCGCCCCAGTCCGATCACAGGTCTCATAAACCGCACCAAGGGAGACCTTTAAAATGCGTTATCCATTATGCCACTAAAAACAAGTTCTTTATGACTTTTAAAAAGGGGTACTCCGCTGGAAAACATTTTTATTTAATTTTTTTAATCAACTGGTGCGAGAAAGTTAAACAGTTTTGCAAATCACTTCTATTTAAAAAATCTTAATCCTTCCAGTACTTATCAGCTGCTGTATGCCGCAGAAGAAGCTCTACTCTTTTTGAATTTCCTTTCTGTCCGACCACAGTGCTCTCTGCTGACACCTCTGTCCATGTCAGGAACTGTCCAGAGTAGAAGCAAATCCCCATAGCAAACCTATCCTGCTCTGGACAGTTCCTGACATGGACAGAGGTGTCAGCAGAGAGCACTGTGGTCAGACAGAAAGGAAATTCAAAAAGAAAAGAACTTGCTCTGTAGTATATAGCAACTGATATGTACTGGAAGCATTAAGATTTTTAATTAGAACTAATTTACAAGTCTGTTTAACTTTCTGGCACCAGTTGATTTAAAAAATAATAATAATAATAATAACGATAATAATGTTTTCCAGCGGAGTACCCCTTTAATCCCTGCTCCTCCTCAGTTCCTCGCCCACAGCTGGTAATAGGAGTCCCATTGTTCGGACCCCACGACCTGAATCCTTTGGATAGGGGATACATTTTTCGAAACTTGACTACTCCTTTAAAAGGGGTACTCCGCCGCAAAGAAAAAAAAAATCTTATCCCCTTTCCAAAAGATAGTGGATAAGATGTATGATCATGGGGGTCTTCAGGCCGGCAGTGGCAGTGTCCGGAATATGGAAGCTCGGAGCTTCCGTGTTCGTGATGTCACACCACGCCACGCCCCCTCCATTTATGTCTGTGAGAGGGGGCGTGGCAGCTGTAGTCACCAGGGAATCCGGCACGGAGCGGAGTTCGCTCCGTGCACAGATGTCTAGGGTGCTGGAGATCAAGGGGGTCCAAAGTGGCTGGACCCCTGCGATCATACATCTTATCCCCCCCATTATCCTTTTGATAGGGGATAAGATTTTTTATGACGTATTTTGCCTTCCTCTGGATCACCACAGCAGGGTGTTTACAGCTGTGGCATGATGGGAGTTGTAGTTTTGCAACAGCTGTAGACACCCTGCCTCATCGGATTACTCTCCAAGAGGGTTTTCTTCTTCTGGAGGACTCTTTGTGAGTTGAGGATGCTGGGAGTTGTAGTTTTGCAGCAGCTGGAGGCACCCTAGTTGGGACACACCGCAGTGGGGTTATAGGTGTAACTTTTCCGACCCCTCATCAGAACAGGGCTATGGTATAGGTGGTGCAACACCAGGTGACAACCCTTCTCATGGCCCACAGAGATGCCACGCGTAGAGAGGAGACCGGTTTATAGAAGACATTGCAGTGCCAACCATATCTAGCGTATCTTTCTTAACATGGCGATTAACTGGCGCGTTTTACAAATTCCGTTTTTTTTTCCTATTTAGATCTGCATGTATTAAGTTTTATTTCTTTTACTTTCCCCCCAAGAGGTAAAAAAAAAAACCTCCGGCTGCAATTTGAGAGAAAATGATAGTTTTCCTTCCTAAATGCGTGTGCGCCGAAGAATAGAATAAAATTCACTCGGCACTTTTCTGTGGTGGCTTTGAAATGAAGCTCGATTTCTTTCCACAGAAGCGGGATTTATTTTTTTATTTTTTTTCCCTTCATACGGGACTCATTTGCACAGAGCTTAGGAAAGCTTAGCAACGGCAGATTTCATAGCACTTTACACATTCACACGTTGTAAAAGAAAATATGTTTACACACTACTCCGCGCAAATGACACACATGATGCAGTCGCTTACGTGGAGGTGACAGACGGAGCCATGAGGACGTGGAGGGAGTTAAATGGGCGCTGTCAGATACAAAAACTTTTGATAAGTTGTAAAGCATGTATAATCAATAGGTTTTGCAATTGCTTTCATTAGTAAATGTTCAGTATTTCATACGGAAAAATCCAGTCACACAACTGCTTCCCCCCCCGCCTGCTTGGACACTTACTAGTCCTGCTGTGTCCATGAGTCATCACCTACGTCATGGACACAAATCCTTGATTGACAGCTGTGAGCGCAGGGCTCAGATCTGGAGGAAAAATCCTCCACTGTCATCTTGTGTCCCGCTACTGTCAGTGAGGACATGCTGGGAGTTGTAGTTTTGCTAATGCTAGGGGAGATGTGAGCAGATAGTATACTGAGGGAGGGGGGCGGAGACCTGCACAGTGAGGCCACGCCCCCTCACTTTTAGAGGAATTCAGACTAGTGAGCTAAATTAAAAGTGTAATAAATAAATAAAGATGCTAGACACATAAAAATTAGATGTACATGGTCAGGATTAGGTACTGAGTGATATATTAAAAAATAAAGTTTTTTTTTGTTGGATCTGACGGGTATGCTTTAACCTCTTAAGGACCCATGACGTATGCATACGTCATGGGTCCCGGTCCTGCGATATAACGCGGGGTCACACGGTGACCCCGCATCATATCGCGGCGGGCCCGTCGTCATAGTGAAGCCAGGACCCGCCTCTAATAGCGCGCGGCACTGATCGCTGTGCCGCGCGCTATTAACCCTTTAGCCGCGCGCTCAAAGCTGAGCCGCGCGGCTAAAAACGAAAGTAAAAGTGCCCGGCTAGCTCAGGAAGCTGTTCGGGATCGCCGCGGTATAATCGCGGCATCCCGAACAGCTGTAGCACAGGAGGAGATCTTCTTACCTTCTCCTGCGCTGTCCGATCGCCGAATGAATGCTTCAAGCCTGAGATCGAGGCTTGAGCATTCAATCGCCGAAAACACTGATTGATCCATTCCTATGGAGATAGATCAATCAGTGTAAAAGATCAGTTAATGCAATGTTATAGCCCCCCCTATAGGAGCTATAATGTTGCATAAGAAAAGTGTAAAAAAAATCATTAACCCTTTCAATTATCCCTTCCCCTAATAAAAGTTTAAATCACCCGGCATTTCCAAAAATAAAAAAAACATTATGTAAATAATAATAAAAATAAACATATGTGGTATTGCCGTGTGCGGAAATGTCTGAATTATAAAAATATACCGCTTTTTAAACCGCTCGTTCAATGGCGTACGCGCAAAAAAATTCCAAAGTCCAAAATAGCGCATTTTTGATCACTTTTTATACCACAAAAAAAGTGAATAAAAAGTGATCAAAAAGTCTAATCAGAACAAAAATGGTACCGCTAAAAACTTCAGATGACGGCGCAAAAAATGAGTCCTCAAACCGCCCTGAACACAGAAAAATAAAAAAGTTATAGGGGTCAGAAAATGACCATTTTAAACGTATAAATTTTCCTGCATGTATTCATGATTTTTTTCGGAAGTGATACAAAATCAAACCTATATAAGTAGGGGATCATTTTAACCGTATGGACCTACAGAATAAAGATAAGGTATCATTTTTGACAAAAAATGTACTGCGTAAAAATAGAAGCCCCCAAAACTTACAAAATAGTGTTTTTTCATCAATTTTGTCGCACATTGATTTTTTTTCCCGTTTCACCGTAGATTTTTGGGTAAAATGACTAATGTCATTACAAAGTAGAATTAGTGACGCAAAAATTAAGCCATTATATATAATTTTAGGTGAAAATTTTTAAGAGTTATGATTTTTTAAAGTTAAGGAGGAAAAATTGAAAATGAAAAAACGGAAAAAGCCCGGGTCCTTAAGGGGTTAAAGGGGTATTCCAGAATATATTATATTATATTATATTATATATATATATATATATATATATATATATATATATATATATATATATATATATATATATATATTATATTATATATATATATATTATATATATATTATATATTTATATATATTATATTATATTTATATATATTATATATTATATTATTTATATATCTCAACTGGCTCCGGAAAGTTAAACAGATTTGTAACTTACTTCTATTAAAAAAATCTTAATCCTTCCAATAGTTATTAGCTTCTGAAGTTGAGTTTTTGTTTTCTGTCTAACTGCTCAATGATTATGTCACGTCCCGGGAGCTGTGTAGTTCCTATGGGGATATTCTCCCATCATGCACAGCTCCCGGGACATGACATCATCATTGAGCAGTTAGACAGAAAACAACAACTCAACTTCAGAAGCTAATAACTATTGGAAGGATTAAGATTTTTTAACCGGAGCCAGTTGATATATATAAAAAAAAGTTTTGGCCTGGAATAGCCCTTTAAGGCCGTGAGGCAGGCTACAATGTCTTAAAGCGACAAATCCCTCCCCCCCCCCCCCCCCAAAACCACACCAGTTTGGAGACCAATGTTGCTACAGAGATATACTCCAAAAAAAGTGCCCAATGCATGCCAAGTTTTTACCCAACTTTTGTCTGTTTGCCGCCAGACCAAGGCATTTAGCTTAGACACTTGGGTGTTTTTTTTGCACTCAACTCTCAAAATTTTTCTTGTATACTATATAAAGAAGAGAATGTTTTCTGTATAAGACTAATTCACATAATTGCTTCCAAACAGCTAGTACAGGGTTTCCCAACCAGGGTGCCTCCAGCTGTTGCCAAACTCCAACTCCCAACATACCCGGACAGCCGTTGGTTACTTTCACACTACCGTTGCGCCCCATCAAGAACGGCCGTTATTTTAAAAACATTTTTTTTAATTTCACAGCCGTCATTTTACTGCGCGACAACATTAGTGTGAAAGTAGCCTAACTAATGGCGGTTGGGTTAGGAATATCCGGACCCAATAAACTAAATAGTCCAAACACGAGGTTCCCGTTAGGCTAAGTTTCCACTTGGGTTTTTTTTCCTGGCAGTTTTTGAGCCAAAGCCAGAAGTGTATTCAAAAGGAATAGGAAATATAAAAGGAAGGGCTTAGACTTCTCCTCCCTTATGGATCCACTTCTGACTTTGGCTCAAAAACTACAGTGGCAGATATCCAAAAACTGCCAGAAAAAAAACCAAGTGGAAACTTAGCCTTATTGGAGTTAAAATGTCACCATTTCAGTTTTGGTCTTGGTATTTACAAACAAAAATTAAACATTTTCGTAAAAGATAAAAAATTTTGCTCCATATATTGGAATGTGCACTTGAATAGAAAATAGCAGTGTATGTAAAGTAATTTGTTGTTTTTTTTCTTTTTATATACATAAAAACTATAAGAATCCCTTATTCACCACTCAATATATATAGTAAAGTAAAATAAAAGTATTAAAAAAAATATAAAAAATAAAAAAAAGAAGAGGAGAGGAAAGAAAAATCATGGCTTCTGCAGAAAAAGCAAACTTATAAGAAAAAAGGCGAGAGCTTTGGATTTCCAATGCTGTGTGCCCCAGGACATTGGCAGATGATACCAGGGGGAAATCTCCTACCGAGAGGAATCATCATTAATCACGCTGCGGTTATTAGCACTTCGCACATTTCCATTAGACCTCCACAAGACAAACTGCGCGTAATTTATTGAGCTGCGGATTCAGGGGGATGCAGGGTTAAATGGCCTAACAAGACAGGGAAGGAGTGTTACCGGCAATATGCATCCTAAAAAGGATCAAATGAAACGCTACAAGTACAACGGATCCAACCAGAAGCCTAAAGAAAGACCTAAATACAGTGAAAGTCTATGGGCGCGGCGCCATATAATCCGGCATCACTGCACTATTAAAGCCCGGAAACTAGGGATCGACCGATTTTGATTTTTTAGGGCCGATACCGATAATCTGTGAACTTTGAGGCCAATAGCCGATAACTTATACCGATATTCTGGTATCCGATATCGGCTATTCCCCCCACCCCCATAGAAGCTGCTGCAGATCAATGATTTAAAGTGGGCGCTTTAAATAAATGAACTGCAGCAGCTTTTGCGGGGCAAGAGAGCGCCACCGCCACCCACTTCTCTCCCCCGGCCTGTCCTGAGTCCAACCACCACCGCCGCCACTCCCCCCTGCCTATCCTCTGGCCAGAGACCGCCGCCGCCCGCTTCTCTCCCCCTGCCGGTCCTGAGTCCAACCACCACCGCCGCCACTCCCCCCTGCCTATCCTCTGGCCAGAGACCGCCGCCGCCCGCTTCTCTCCCCCTGCCGGTCCTGAGTCCAACCACCGCCGCTGCCCCATTGCCTCCCCCATCCCCGGTTTTATAATTACCTGTTTCCGGGGGTCCGCGCTACTTCTTGCTCCGGCAGCGTCCTGAGCTGTCACGGTGCGCAGTGACGTCGCGTTGAGGACGTCACTCGGCATTCCGCAGCGCACAACAATAGCGCAGGACGCCGCAGGAGCCAGAAGTAGCGGGGACCCCGGGAAAAGGCAATTATAACACCGGGGATGGGGCAGGGGCGGCGGTCTCTGGCCGGGGGGTGGGGGAGCTGGGCATTATCGGCCAGGTAATTGCCGATATGATAATGTTTAAAATCATGAATATCGGTGGATAATATCGGCCAAACCAATAATAGGTAGATCCCTACCGGAAGCCACAGAATGCGAAAATCCGATGTTGTACGACATTTTTTTTTCCCGCTGCGACAAGAAAAATTTGAGCTTGTGAGTGTGCCAGTAGTCAGACGCCCCCCCTTACTGATCATACACCTATCCCACTATTTCCCAACAAGGGGGCCTCCAGCCGTTGCAAATCTACAACTCCCAGCATGCCCGGACAGCCAACGGCTGTCCGGGCATGCTAGGAGTAGTAGTTTTGCAACAGCTGGAGGCACGGCTAGCTGGGAAACCCTGACCTATACTATATAACGCTATATAGTCCAACATGCTGGGAGTTGTAGTTTTCGTTTGGGGTAGCTGCTAAGCCACAGGCTGTATCAGGACGTGCTGGGAGTTGTAGTTAGTAACTAATTGCAACTTCCGAATTTAATTAAAAAATAAATAAATAAAAAATAAGCAATCAAAAAGTCACATCAAAAGAAAAATGGTACTGTTAAAAACTACAGATCGGGGTGCAAAAAATGTGCCTTCGTGCTGGGAGTTGAAGTTTTGCAACAGCTGGAGGCACCCTAGTTGGCAAACACTGACCAATCCTATGGATGGGTGATCACTTTGATCTTGGTACGGTCAAATAAAAAAAATTAAAAAATAAAAATTATATATCTTTTGATGTGTCATAACAGCATGTCAAAAGTTTTGATCGGACAGGGTCTCAGTGCAGAGACCCTCACTGATCCATAGGTATAGCCAGGTGAAGCATACGGCAGCACGCTTCCCTCTCAGTACACCCTGCAAAAGACAGGCTCCTTTATAGCCTATGAAGTCAGTCATGCTGCAAAAGTGACCAATCGAGCTGCGAAGCGGGGAGTGAAGCACGCTGCCGCCCACTTCTCCCCGCTAGATCTAGGGATATTTTATTTGACATTATTATGGGGCCAGCCATATTTCCCGAGCTTTCTGCACAGCGTTCAGAGAGATGTTTTTCCAGCAGCGCCAATCGTATAGAAATCAACAGACTCCATTCACTTGCATGAACGAGTTTTCTAGAATGCTCTGTGAGGAGAGGAGGGAGGATTCAAGCATCACCTTTTGTGAATGATCAGATCCCATCTTATCTATATACTGGTGTCACCTTCCTCTGTACTCCTGTCTGTGATAAGGAGACTGCTAAGATTATTTTTAGGTCTTGTGGCTAGAAATTAAAACTAAGATTTTAGTACTAGAGAGGGAGGAGCCAGATGGATGCTGAGACAACACCACACTGAAAAAGGAGAGGACTACACAACTTTGTGCCAATGGTGAACCAAGCAAAAGCAGCTGAAGCCAGTACAATTTGTGATAATACTATATGAGTAGGGATGTGATGTACCGAAATGGAAATGTTCGGCTGAAACCGAAAATTTTGGCTGTGCTTGGCCAAAAATGGAAACCAAAAATTTCCCATTCGGCTGATGATTTTTGCCAGCTGAAATTTCGGTGCATCCCTATAGAAGGTATTTATCTCGGAGCGATTATTTAAAGTTGAGGGTCAACTGCTTTCGAAACTCCTACTTTCTACAATGGAGGCAGTTTGCATGTTGTGTGGCCAACTCTACCCATGACTGCCGTTCTCATGATCATTGTGGGTCCCAACACTCCGATTCCCCCCAACAACCAAATATTTATGGTATATTTGATAGATGGGAGGTGGAGACTCTAAAGGCCAGAATAAACATCGTATTTTCAGACTCAGATAAATAATAGGATTATATACAGAGCGCTCCCCACGGCGCTGTACAGCCGGGCACAAAAGTAATAACGCTTCACCGTCTAGACACAGGTTAATGAAAAATGCCATAGTGGCCTCCACTCCTGGGAACGTCCAATGAAAAAAAAAAAAAAAAAAACGGCCTTAATGTAGTTACTATATTTATATTATTATATCTGATGGCTATAACTTTCCATGTCACATGAATATTTAATGTAGATCTGCTATAATAAGAGTCACCTCCAACAGGGGGTCACGTCTACCAAACCAATGGGAAGAAGAACAGATCTCCAGATAATAGTCAAAAAAGGATTGAAAAAAATACATAAATATAAAGAAATGTTATTGGCAACATTATCCCGCATGTCCCGTGTTGGGTTTGCAGTAACGAAAGCAAAATAAGTTAAACAATGTGGGGGAGATTTATCTGTACAGGGGAAAAGTTGGAGTTGTTCATAGCAACCAATCAGATGGCTTCTTTTGTTTTTTGGAAAGGCTCCTAGGCGCTACCTATAGGTGGCATTAGAGAGCAAGTTTCCTGCTTCCTGGAGGAGAGCTCATTTGCATGATTATTTTCCCATGGAGCACTGCCAGTAAGACTCCACATACAGCGAGATCTCCGCAATGAAAACCAGAACATTCCTGAGTGTCAACAAATGCACCAGGCAAGTGTTACCCAACTAGGCTGCCTCCGGCTGATGCATTACCTACTCCCAGCATGCACTGCACAGGCCTGGCCCTCCCTTGCCACAGTTTGCAAGGCGATCACCCGGACTGCGTTTTGTTTCAAAATGGACAGTGTTAACGGACTGTTATGTAGTCCTTGTAGTCCCTTAACGCTGTCCATTTTGAAACAAAACACAGGGATCGACCGATATCGATTTTTTAGGGCCGATACCATTAATCGGTCACCTTTCAGGACGATAGCCGATAACTTATACAGATATTCCGGTATATAAGTTATCGGCCATTTCAACCCCCCCTGGTGGGGCAGAATCCGTTGCAGATCAATGATTTAAAGCGGGTGCTTTAAATCAATGAACTGCAGCTGCTTTTGCGGGGCCAGAGACCACCACCGCCCGCTTCTCTCCTCCTGGGGTCCTGAGTCTAACCACCACAATTGCTCCATCGCCTCCCCCCATCCTCTGCCCACATACCGCCGCTGCTGCCCCATCGTCTCCCCCCATCCCCGATGTTATAATTACCTGTTCCCGGGGTCCGCGATCCTTCTGGCTACTGCGCTGTCACTTTGCGCACTGACGGTGACGTCGTGTCAGGGACGTCACTCGTCATTACGCAGCGCAGCACACAGCAACAGCGCAGGAGCCAGAAGGATCGCAGACCCCGGGAACAGGTAATTATAACACCAGGGATGGGGGAGGCGACGGGGCAGCGGCGATGATAGTCTCTGGGCGGGGCATTATCGGCATGGTAATTGCTGATACAGATAATGTCCAAAATTGCAATTATCGGCCAAACCTATAATCGATCGATCCCCACATGGAGCCCAGCAAGGGTGGGAGGGAGCCCTCGATATCCCCACTCTGCTCTGGGCTTCTTTTGCAGGTGTCCGCGTGCAGAGGACGCTGGTCAAAAAGAAAGGCACCGCGGGCAGGTCCATGTCTCGCCTGTTTCTCCTGCCCCTCTGGAAGAGGCTCGGCTGGGACAATTGGGACAGCTCCCTGGTTCTATGGGGATGTCGTCCGGTTCATAGGGGATCATCAACTGGAGGGAATGAAGCCCGACCTGTGGTAACCTAAGTGTTTACAAGCTTATCAGAGCTAAGGCCTCGCTGGAGCTCGTTCCAGGGCTCCCTAAGGCCACTGCAGACACTGTTTGGGACAATGTAACCTCTGCAAGGCTAATCAGTGGGCACAAGGACTTGTCTTGGATGGCCATTAAGGCGGGGGGGGGGGGGTGCGGAGGAGGAGAGACTCTCTGAGGTCATTCATGCATGTCCGTGGCCTGTGCAAAACCAGGTACTGCCCCAGGTGCCCTATGTGGAGGAAACATCTCAGCACGTCTTTTGGCAGTGCCCCTTTGTGCAGGGTCTATTGAACGCCCTGGAACTTGAACTTAGAGACACGGTACCCAGGAATAACTTATGGTACGATTCGGTGCTTTATGGACTATTTTCTGGAGTTCATGACGTGGAGGCCATCCAGGAGTCCTGTCGCCTTATGAACTGCTTTAAGGACGCTATATGTAGACACCATCTACAACAGGGAGGACATGTCCGTCCAAGACTGCCGCACGTCGGTAAAGAAGAGGATTACCGGCCCTTTGCTTCCCCCACCTCCCCATATGTCTGCATAGTAGTTTGGCCCTGCGATCTGCCCCTCTATACTCCCGTAGATCCCCAACCCCCCTCCCCAATCACAGACTGTAATGTGTTGTTGTTTTTCGACTGTTTCTTCAATAACAAGTGATGGAGCAGAATGTTAGTGTAGCATGTGGTATAGTGTATAGCTTAGGGAACCTGTGCTGTATATTGTACTGTCATGCTTTGTGTGATTGTAATTTATTGTATGCCTTGTAATGACGACTGAATGATGAATAAAGCTCTTTCAATACATTTCCAAAGCATGCTGGGAGTTGTAGTTTTGCAACAGCTGGAGGCACCCTAGTTGGCAAACACTGATCTATCCCAAAGGGTACCCTGCTCTAAACTAAGGAGGGGAACAGCTGTCTGGTATGGTTAAGGGCCTGTTCACACTACAAAATCCCTGTTATAAAAGAGAACATGTGACAGGACAGCGTGTTTTACACCTTTCTCAGTCAGGACCACCAAAAATCACCAAATTCATTTATCAACTGGGACCAGAAAGTTAAACAGATTTGTAAATTACTTCTATTAAAAAAAATCTTAATCCTTCCAACAATTATCAGCTGCTGAAGTGGAGTTGTTCTTTTCTGTCTGACAACAGTGCTCTCTGCTGACACCTCTGCTTGTCTCGGGAACTGCACAGAGTAGAAGAGGTTTGCTATGGGGATTTGCTTCTACTCTGGACAGTTCCCGAGACACGTGTCATCAGAGAGCACTTAGACAGAAAAGAACAACTCAACTTCAGCAGCTCATAAGTACTGAAAGGATTAAGATTTTTTTTTTAATAGAAGTTATTTACAAATCTGTTTAACTTTCTGGAGCCAATTG
>NC_079194.1:23165694-23173511 GCF_029499605.1 Hyla sarda
ATCATTTTGAGAGTGGACTCCTGTAAATCAGTGTTTCTCAACCTGGGTGCCTCCAGCTGTTGCAAAACTACAACTGCCAGCATGCCCGGACAGCCAAAGGCTGTCCGGGCATGCTGGGAGTTGTAGTTTTGCAACAACTGGAGGTACCCTGGTTGGGAAACACTGCTGTAAACCGATACTCCCTAAATGACAACTCTCCAGCTGTTGCAAAACTACAACGCCCATCGTGCTCTGACAGCCTGTGACTGTCACAAGTCATTTCAATAAGGGACTCCTGCAAACCAGCTGTTGAAAAACTGATGAGAGTTGTAGTTTTTCTTGCAGCAGCTGTCAATTGAAGGTCTAGATGTCTAGACACAGAAATTCCGCAACTTTTTGGGGTGCAAATATTTTCAGTAATCCGGTGCAGCCCAAAGCAACGGTTCTCCAGCTCTAAAACTACAACTCTCATCATGCCCTTAAAAAAGGTGCAAGTAACTGCGATAAGGGACTACTGTAAGCCAATGTACCCCACCTGGTGGCTATCCAACCCCTGCCGACTATAACTCCCATTATGCCCACAGATGGTGCAAAATATTTTAAGTAACCTGGTATATCCCAATCACCGATTCTCCAACCACAACTCCCATCGTGCCCCACACGTCTCAGACTTTTAAAAAAAAGGTAGAAATAAATAATTTTGATAAGGGACTCCTGTAAACCATAGTGCCCCCAAGTGTTAGCTCTATAGCTGTCGTAAAACTACAACTCCCATCGCGCTCCCTGAATGTCTCAACATTTTCCAAGGTGCAAACAATTTTTGATAACCTGCTGCATCCCTTGCAAAAACTACTACACCCATCATGCACTTAATGTTTTAGACTTTTTAGAAGTGCACCCCAACTAGTGTGGCCCTTGCAGCACTTGCAAACACTACAACTCCCATCATGCCCTGAATGTCGCAGACTTTTTTGGGTACAAGTCATTGTGATAATCCGAAGCACCCCAACTAGTGGTCCCTTGCAAAAACTACAACTCCCATCATCCCCTGAATGTTTCAGACTTTTAAAAGGTGCACCCCAACTAGCGGCCCCCTGCAGCTGCTGCAAAAACTACAACTCCCATCATGCCCTGAATTTCTCAAGACTTTTTATGGTGCAAACCGGTGCACCCAACTAGTGGTACCTGGCAAAAACTCCCATCCTGTCCAAAATGTGTCACAGGCTTTTTTAAGATGCAAAAATACCACAACTAGTGGCCCTTGCAAAAACTACAACTCCCATCATGCCCTGAATGTCAGACTTTTCAGGGTGCAAACAATTCCTATATTCCGGTGCACCCCAACTAGTGGCCTATTGCAGCTGTTGCAAAAACTACAACTCCTATCATTCTCTGAATGTTTCAGACTTTTAAAAAGGTGCACTCCAACTAGTGCCCCCTTGCAAAAACTACAAATCCCATCATGCCCTAAATGTCTCAGATTTTTTAGGGTGCAAACAATTCCTATATTACGATGCACCCCAACTAGTGGTCCCTTGCAAAATCTACAACTCCCATCATTCCCTGAACATTTAGACTTAAAAAGGAGCCTCCCAACTAGTGGCCCTTGCATCTGTTGCAAAAACTACAACTCCTAGCATTCCCTGAATGTTCCAGACTTTTAAAAGGAGCATCCCAACTAGTGGCCCCTTGCAAAAACTACAACTCCCATCATGCCCTGAATGTCTCAGACTTTTAATGTGCAAACAATTCCCTTATTCCGATGCACCCCAACTAGTGGTCCCTTGCAGCAGTTGCAAAAACTACAACTCCCATCATTCCCTAAATATCTCAGACTTTTTAGGGTGCGAATAATTCCTATATTCCGATGCACTCCTAGTGGTCCCTTGCAAAAACTACAACTCCTATCATGTCCTAAATGCCTCAGACTTTTTAGGGTGCAAACAATTCCTATAATCCAGTGCACCCCCAACTAGTGGTCCCCTGCAAAAACTACAACTCCCATCATTCCCTGACTGTTTCAGACTTTTAAAAAGGTGCATCCCAACTAGTGGCCCCCTGCAAAAACTACAACTCCTATCATGTCCTAAATGTCTCAGACTTTTTAGGGTGCAAATAATTCCTATATTCCTGTGCACCCCAGCCCCTAGCAAAAACTACAACCCCCATCATTCCCTGACGGTTTCAGACTTTTAAAAAGGTGCATGCCAACTAGTGGCCCCCTGCAAAAACTACAACTCCCAGCATTCCCTGAATGTCTCAGACTTTTTAGGGTGCAAACAATTCCTATAATCCAGTGCACCCTAACCAGTGGTCCCCTGCAAAAACTACAACTCCCAACATTCCCTGACTGTCTCAGACTTTTAAAGGTGCATCCCAACTAGTGGCCCCCTGCAAAAACTACAACTCCCATTAGGTCCTAAATGTCTCAGACTTTTTAGGGTGCAAACAATTCCTATAATCCAGTGCACCCCCAACTAGTGGTCCCCTGCAAAAACTACAACTCCCATCATTCCCTGACTGTTTCAGACTTTTAAAAAGGTGCATCCCAACTAGTGGCCCCCTGCAAAAACTACAACTCCCAGCATGCCCTGACAGCCTCCGGCTGTCAGGGCATGCTGGGAGTTGTAGTTTTTGCCCCAGCTGTGGAGTGAAGCTCCGGGGTGTGCCATGCACGCTCACCTGGCCTGCGCCTCGTCCAGACTCTGGTCGGTGATGGTCATGATCTGCTGTAATATATCCCCGATGTCCTGCTTCCTGCCCCCCTCCCCCTCGCCGGCCCCGGTGCCGTCCTGCATGTGCTGGGACAGACTGGGGTGACCGGGCATCCCCACCCCGGGGTGACTGTGCATGAGCCGCGGCTGATCATCCATCTCCGGGATGAACTCTTATTGTTCCTCCGCCGCCTTTGTTGTTGCTCCCTCCTTTAAATCCCCAGGGCGCAGGAATCCGTCCAGATCCGGACAAGTCCAGCGGGACCAGGAAGAAGAAGGGATCCGAGGCGGCAGGCGGCGCCCCCGGCGGCTTCTCCCGGAGGGTGCGGTCTGGACCGGGAGCTGCTCGGGGAGGGGGGGGGGGTCGGTGCAGGCAGCTCGGTGTCCGGCTTTGTTCGGTGTTCAGACTCCGCTTCTCCTCCCTCCCGCGTCTATCGCTCTCTCTCTCCTCTAAGAGCTGACACACACACAGCACAGAATGGAGACCGCCGCCCCGCCCCTCGCCGCCGCTCATTGGCCGAGGGGCCCAGAGGGGACACGCCCACCGCGCGCCGGGATTGGCCGCCGCACGGGTCACGCCCCTCCCCCCGTCTTTCCTCTTGTCAATCACTGGAGGTGGAGAATGTGAAAGAGAGAAGAAGGGAGAGAAGGAGGAGGGAGGGAGGGGGTGACCGGGGGCTTAAAGGGGAACACACCGGGGAGGCGGGATACTTACTGCAGGACCGGGCTGGAGGGGCAGGGTGTTAGGGCTGTGTTCACACCTTAAAGAGCGGTTCACGGGTTTCAGATGCGTTTTCTCCGAAATATAGTCCTAAATATTGAGGAAATAGAAGAAAGGGGGAGTCGTCAACACTGATCCCATCCCTACTCTAGGCCCATGTCCCTATTTACTTGTAAGATGTCTATCTGTAACCCTAGAAATAGATGTACGTTATTATTTTTACTATATGGCCACAGAAGCTATCTACCTATGTATCTAATATCTATCTATCTATCTATCTCATATCTATCTATCTATCTATCTATCTATCTATCTCCTATCTATCTCCTATCTATCTATCTCCTATCTATCTCTTATCTATCTATCTATCTCATATCTATCTATCTATCTATCTCATATCTATCTCCTATCTATCTATCTCCTATCTATCTCTTATCTATCTATCTCCTATCTATCTATCTATCTATCTATCTATCTATCTCCTATCTACCTATCTATCTATCTATCTATCTCCTATCTATCTATCTCATATCTATCTATCTCCTATCTATCTATCTATCTATCTATCTCCTATCTACCTATCTATCTATCTCCTATCTATCTATCTATCTCCTATCTATCTATCTCCTATCTATCTATCTCCTATCTATCTATCTATCTCCTATCTATCTCCTATCTATCTATCTCCTATCTATCTATCTCCTATCTATCTATCTCCTATCTATCTATCTATCTATCTATCTCCTATCTATCTCCTATCTATCTATCTCCTATCTATCTATCTCTTATCTATCTATCTATCTCCTATCTATCTATCTATCTATCTCTTATCTATCTATCTATCAATCTATCTATCTCCTATCTATCTATCTATCTATCTCCTATCTATCTCCTATCTCTCTATCTATCTCATATCTATCTATCTATCTCATATCTATCTCCTATCTATCTATCTCCTATCTATCTATCTCCTATCTATCTATCTATCTCCTATCTATCTATCTCCTATCTATCTATCTCCTATCTATCTATCTATCTATCTATCTATCTATCTATCTATCTATCTATCTATCTCCTATCTATCTATCTCCTATCTATCTATCTATCTCATATCTATCTATCTATCTATCTCCTATCTATCTCCTATCTCTCTATCTATCTCATATCTATCTATCTATCTCATATCTATCTATCTATCTCCTATCTATCTCCTATCTATCTATCTATCTATCTATCTATCTATCTATCTATCTCTTATCTATCTATCTATCTCATATCTTCCTATCTCCTATCTACCTATCTATCTATCTCCTATCTATCTATCTCCTATCTATCTATCTCCTAACTATCTATCTCCTATCTATCTATCTCCTATCTACCTATCTATCTATCTATCTCCTATCTCCTATCTATCTATCTATCTATCTCCTATCTATCTATCTCCTATCTATCTATCTATCTCCTATCTATCTATCTATCTCTTATCTATCTATCTATCTCCTATCTATCTATCTATCTATCTATCTCTTATCTATCTATCTATCAATCTATCTATCTCCTATCTATCTATCTATCTATCTATCTATCTCCTATCTATCTATCTATCTATCTATCTATCTATCTCTTATCTATCTATCTATCAATCTATCTATCTCCTATCTATCTCTTATCTATTTATCTCCTATCTATCTATCTATCTATCTCCTATCTATCTATCTATCTATCTAATCTATCTATCTATCTCCTATCTATCTATCTAATCTATCTATCTCCTATCTATCTATCTCCTATCTATCTATCTCCTATCTATCTAATCTATCTATCTATCTATCTATCTCCTATCTATCTATCTATCTATCTATCTATCTATCTAACTCCTATCTATCTATATCTATCTATCTATCTATCTATCTCCTATCTATCTAATCTATCTATCTCCTATCTATCTATCTCCTATCTATCTATCTCCTATCTATCTATCTATCTATCTATCTATCTATCTCCTATCTCCTATCTATCTATCTATCTCCTATCTATCTCCTATCTATCTATCTCCTATCTATCTATCTATCTCCTATCTATCTATCTATCTATCTATCTATCTATCTCCTATCTATCTATCTATCTATCTATCTCCTATCTCCTATCTATCTATCTATCTCCTATCTATCTATCTATCTATCTATCTCCTATCTCCTATCTATCTATCTATCTATCTATCTATCTATCTCCTATCTATCTATCTCCTATCTATCTATCTATCTATCTATCTATCTATCTATCTATCTATCTCCTATCTATCTATCTATCTCCTATCTCCTATCTATCTATCTATCTATCTATCTCCTATCTATCTATCTATCTATCTATCTATCTATCTATCTATCTATCTCCTATATATCTATCTATCTCCTATCTATCTATCTCCTATCTATCTATCTCCTATCTATCTATCTATCTCCTATCTATCTATCTCCTATCTATCTATCTATCTATCTCCCATATATCTAATCTATCTCATATCTATCTATCTATCTATCTATCTATCTATCTATCTCCTATCTATCTATCTCCTATCTATCTAATCTATCTCATATCTATCTCCTATCTATCTATCTATCTATCTATCTATCTCCTATATATCTAATCTATCTCATATCTATCTATTATTATTATCAGTAGTAGAATTTACTTAAATATATTAGAAACAAACTTGTATAATTGTCCCATCATGTAATGCAATTTGGATTATAAATAAGTTGTAATAGACAATGATTGTTGTGCTTGTATGTGAACTAAAGAATATTTCCTTGCATAGGTTTGTGCTAGAGATGAGTGAATTTACAGTAAATTCGATTCGTCACGAACTGAATTAGTTCAGCTTTCCGGTGCTCCGGTGGGCTGGAAAAGTAGGATACATTCCTAGGAAAGAGTCTCCTAGGACTGTATCCACCTTTTCCAGCCCACCGGAGCACCTGAAAGCTGATCTAATTTATGCAGGAAAAGTCATCAACTGCCGAGCCGAGAAGTTCGTGACGAATCGAATTTACTGTAAATTTGCTCATCTCTAGTATGCGCCAAAAGTCCAAAACTGCTGATTTTTATCCCATTACATCCCAGAAGAAAATCTAATAAAAAGCAGGTAAAGATGGGAACCTTTCTAATCGCATCGATCTACACAATAAAGAGAATGTGTCAGTTTTACCATAAAGTACCTGATGTAAAAAAATAAATAAAAAAGTTGTGTTTTTCTTTTAAATTTCCCGCCACAAATAATAATTTTTGACATTTTATGGTAAAATATAAGGTTTCATTACAAAGTACAATTGGTCATGCAGAAAACCACTATGGGTCTGTGGATGGGAATATAATTGAGTCATATGGGTCCTAAAGGAAATCTGTCATCAGTGTCAGTACAGAGAGGTAGTGCAGGTGACACTGATGACCACGGTACTTACCTTGTCCCGGTCTGTGCAGCCGTTCTCCGGTACCTTCAGCTGTGGGCCCGGCTTGGGGCATGGGCGGAGCTTAGTGACCTCACTGCTGCTGCTCTCTGCTGGGTCCCGTTGCTGCGGTGACATCACTAAGCTCCGCCCATGCCCCAAGCTGGGCCCAGAGCTGAAGATACCGAAGAGGATTACCGGAGAACGACTGCGGCCGCTGCGCCAAGCCCTCTGAACCAGATGTTCGGGAGTACCCCTTTAAAGGAAAACTGTCAGCCTGTTCACCCACACTAAACCCAATACACTGGGTGTCCAATGAGGGGTCACTTACTTAAATATGTCCAGTAGGTCCTGAGATATGTCCCCCAGAAGGGGGTGGGGCTCCGCCCACTCAATTTACATATTAAATGTCTGTGACTCCACTTCATTAGGATATAGGGGGGAGGGGCTCAGCCCACTCAATTTACATATTCATTGGCTGTGACGCCATTTCAATAAAATGTAGAGTCACAGTCAAAGAATATGTAAATTGAGTGGGCGAAGCCCCACCCCCTGTGCACGATTCACTGAATTAAGCAGAGGATCTTCTGGGGGAAATATCTCAGGACCAACTGGATACATATTTAAGTAAGTGACCCCTCATTGGACACCCAGTGTATTGGGTTAGGATGGGTGAACAGGCTGACAGTTTTGTCCTTAAAGGGGTACTCCACTGCTCAGCGTTTGGAACAAACAGTTCCGAACGCTGGAGCAGCCCGGCGCTGGGAGCTTATGACGTCCTAGCCCCACCCCCTCATGACGTCACGCCCCACCCCCTCAATGCAAGTCTATGGGAGGGGGCGTGACGGCCATCACGCCCCCTCCCATAGACTTGCATTGAGGGGGCAGGGTGTATCATCATGAGGGGGCGGGGCTATGACATCACGAGCTCCCAGCGCCAGGCGGCTCCAGTGTTCCGAA
>NC_079194.1:23173711-23283711 GCF_029499605.1 Hyla sarda
CACGCCACCCCCTGCCCATAGACTTGTATTGACGGGGGACGGCCCGTGACGTCATGAGGGGCGGAGCCGTGACGTAACGATGCTCTGGCCCCTGTATCGCCCGTCATTACGTGCAGAGTGATCTCGCTCTGCGCAGTAATGATGACGGGGTGCCACAGCAGCGATCCCCGGGGTCCCCAGCAGCGGGACCGCAGCGATCTGACATCTTATCCCCTATCCTCTGGATAGGGGGATAAGATGTCTAGGGGCGGAGTACCCCTTTAATCCTTCCAGTACTTATCAGCTGTTATATGCGGATATAATCCATCTCTGATGAAGGAAAGCGTTACTTTCCGAAACACGTTAGATGCTTTTTGGCTTTGCGCTCTCCCTGTAGTAGTGACGTCACTCGCAGCGCTAGGTCACAGCACTCCGTAATCCACCAACAGTACAGCAAGCGGGTGAGACGCCACCGGCCGGGGCAGGTCTCCCGGCTAATAGGATGACTGGAACCACGGACTTCTATAAACTACTCCAAGCAGAAAAAGCAAGTAAAACGGCACAAGCTCCATAATATCAAGGACGCGGATACACAGCTTTGCAGGATTTTTAAGTGGAGACAAGAACTTCCCTGTGGGCAGAGATTCTGAGTACACTCCCCATCAGGATTTTAGTAAGTGAGCCTCTATTACTATTTATAGTTTTTATTATTAGAGCGCCGATACACATTTATATATATATCATTTACAAATCTGTTTAACTTTCTGGAGCCAGGTGATATAAATAAATGAGCGTTTTTTCCTGGAATACCCCTTTAAGAGAACTCTACCTTCTTTGACCTAAGCCTATTCACCAAATTGATTAAAATTTCCCTGCCCGTACCTTGGCCTGTTGACCATATTAAGAGAACTCTACCTTTCCTCACTTCTGCCCGTCCTCCGTATTGATAGAAATCAGCCTGCCCTAGTGTAGCCACCTGGCCAGTATTTTACCGGCACAGCCGGTATTTTGGCCACCCTGCCGGTATTTTTATATTATAAAAACCGGCAATGCAATGGCCGGTATTTATCCAACCAATCCTCCAACTCCCGGAATGTTGCACCATATACTATACTAGTGTTTCCCAACTGGAGCGCCTCCAGCTGTTGCAAAACTACAACTCCCAGCATGCCCGGACAGCCGTTGGCTTGCATTGAGGGGGCAGGGTGTATCATCATGAGGGGGCGGGGCTATGACATCACGAGCTCCCAGCGCCAGGCGGCTCCAGTGTTCCGAACAGTTTTGTCCTAAAAGGGGTACTCCACTGCTCAGCGTTTGGGCATAACATGTCTAGGGGCGGAGTACCTCTTTAAAGGGCTACTCCACTGCTCAGCGTTTGTAACAAACTCTTCCGAACGCTGGAGCCGCCCGGCGCTGGGAGCTTATGACGTCCTAGCCCCACCCCCTCATGACGTCAAGCCCCACCCCCTCAATGCAAGTCTATGGGAGGGGGCGTGACGGCCGTCACGCCCCCTCCCATAGACTTGCATTGAGGGGGCGGGGTGTATCATCATGAGGGGGCGGGGCTATGACATCACGAGCTCCCAGCGCCGGGCGGCTCCAGTGTTCCGAACAGTTTTGTCCTAAAAGGGGTACTCCACTGCTCAGCGTTTGGGCATAACATGTCTAGGGGCGGAGTACCTCTTTAAAGGGCTACTCCACTGCTCAGCGTTTGTAACAAACTCTTCCGAATGCTGGAGCCGCCCGGCGCTGGGAGCTTATGACGTCCTAGCCCCACCCCCTCATGACGTCAAGCCCCACCCCCTCAATGCAAGTCTATGGGAGGGGGCGTGACGGCCGTCACGCCCCCTCCCATAGACTTGCATTGAGGGGGCGGGGTGTATCATCATGAGGGGGCGGGGCTATGACATCACGAGCTCCCAGCGCCGGGCGGCTCCAGTGTTCCGAACAGTTTGTTCCAAACTCTGAGCAGTGGAGTAGCCCTTTAAAGAGGTACTCCGCCCCTAGACATGTTATGCCCGCTCCATAGAATAGAGAATAACATGCCTGATCACTGGAACCCGATGGATTTTTGTCTTTTTTTTCAACGTTACAGACTTTATTACTATGGAGGAGAACGGTCGGGCTTGTTGGATTTCGGAACCATAAGAAACACCCCTCCCCCCCCCCCCCCCCAAAAAAAAATAGGTGTATTAGAAGAGTGGTTTAGGCCCGACCTATTAATAGGCTCCGTGCTAGGCAGTAGACGCATGCCTTCCCCCCAATAATTTATGTGACAGAAGCAGCATGTGTGATATTGTAGAATAAAAGATTTGTTTTGATTTACATGTCATTTGCATCTTGTTACAGGTTACGGACAGATAGTCCAGATGTCTATACGCAATATTTATGGCACCTTACGGAATCCGCTTTACACAATGAGGATTTTATTTTTTTTCAGAAGCACAAAGTGATGAAGTAATCATTACTGTTATAAATAAATATTATTGTTATAAATAAATATTATTGTTATAAATAAATACTAACTGTTATTGTTAATATTCATATTGTTACAGTTATTGTTACTCATTATTTTTACTATTAGGCTTTTTTTTCACACTGTGTTTTATTAAGCCAATTACCTTTTAAAGGGGTACTCCGGTGGAATTATTATTATTATTATTATTTTTTTAAATCAACTGGTCCCAGAAAGTTAAATAGATTTGTAAATGACTTCTATTAAAAAATCTTAAAGGGGTACTCCGCCCCTGGCATCTTATCCCCTATCCAAAGGATAGGGGATAAGATGTCAGATCGCTGCGGTCCCGCTGCTGGGGACCCCGGGGATCGCCGCTGCGGCACCCCGCTATCATTACAGCGCAGAGCGAGTTCGCTCTGTGCGTAATGACGGGCGATACAGGGGCCGGAGCAGCGTGGTGACGTCACGGCTCCGCCCCTCGTGACATCACGGGCCGTCCCCTTAATGCAAGTCTATGGCAGGGGTGGCGTGACGATCGCCACGCCCCCTTCCCATAGACTTGTATTGACGGGGGCGGGCCGTGACATCATGAGGGGCGGAGCCGTGACGTAACGATGCTCTGGCCCCTGTATCGCCCGTCATTACGTGCAGAGTGATCTCGCTCTGCGCAGTAATGATGACGGGGTGCCACAGCAGCGATCCCCGGGGTCCCCAGCAGCGGGACCGCAGCGATCTGACATCTTATCCCCTATCCTCTGGATAGGGGGATAAGATGTCTAGGGGCGGAGTACCCCTTTAATCCTTCCAGTACTTATCAGCTGTTGTATGCGGATATAATCCATCTCTGATGAAGGAAAGCGTTACTTTCCGAAACACGTTAGATGCTTTTTGGCTTTGCGCTCTCGCTGTAGTAGTGACGTCACGTGCAGCGCTAGGTCACAGCACTCCGTAATCCACCAACAGTACAGCAAGCGGGTGAGACGCCACCGGCCGGGGCAGATCTCCCGGCTAATAGGATGACTGGAACCACAGACCTCTATAAACTACTCCAAGCAGAAAAAGCAAGTAAAACGGCACAAGCTCCATAATATCAAGGACGCGGATACACAGCTTTGCAGGATTTTTAAGTGGAGACAAGAACTTCCCTCTGGGCAGAGATTCTGAGTCCACTCCCCATCAGGATTTTAGTAAGTGAGCCTCTATTACTATTTATAGTTTTTATTATTAGAGCGCCGATACACATTTATATATATATATATATATATATATATATATATATATACACACACACTTTCTGGAGCCAGTTGATATAAATAAATGAACGTTTTTTCCTGGAATACCCCTTTAAGAGAACTCTACCTTCTTTGACCTTAGCCTATTCACCAAATTGATTAAAATTTCCCTGCCCGTACCTTGACCTGTCGACCATATTAAGAGAATTCTACCTTTCCTCACTTCTGCCCGTCCTCCGTATTGATAGAAATCAGCCTGCCCTAGGGTCGCCACCTGGCCAGTATTTTACCGGCACAGACGGTATTTTGGCCACCCTGCCGGTATTTTTATATTATAAATACCGGCAATGCAATAGCCGGTATTTATCCAACCAATCCTCCAACTCCCGGAATGTTGCACCATATACTGTACCAGTGTTTCCCAACTGGAGCGCTTCCAGCTGTTGCAAAACTACAACTCCCAGCATGCCCGGACAGCCGTTGGCTGTCCGGGCATGCTGGGAGTTGTAGTTTTGCAACAGCTGGAGGCACCCCTGGATGGGAAACACTGACCTATATTATATACTACTGTATAGTCCAACATGCTGGGAGTTGTAGTTTTTCAACAGCTGAAGGCACACCTGGTTAGGGAATACTGACCTATACTATATACTACTATATAGTCCAACATGCTGGGAGTTGTAGTTTTTCAACAGCTGGAGGCACACCTGGTTAGGGAACACTGACCTATACTATATACCACTATATAGTTCAACATGCTGGGAGTTGTAGTTTTACAACAGCTGGAGGCACCCCTGGATGGGAAACACTGACCTATACTATATACTACTATATAGTCCAACATGCTGGGAGTTGTAGTTTTGCAACAGCTGGAGGCACCACTGGTTGGTAAACACTGACCTATACTATATACTACTATATAGTCCAACATGCTGGGAGTTGTAGTTTTACAACAGCTGGAGCCACCCCTGGTTGGTAAACACTGATCTATACTATATACTACTATATAGTCCAACATGCTGGGAGTTGTAGTTTTACATTTGGGGCAGCTGCTGAGCCACAGGCTGTATCAGGGCATGCTGGGAGTTGTAGTCAGTAACTAATTGCAACTTTTGAATTTAATAAAGAAAGCGATCAAAAAGTCCCCTCAAAACAAAAATGGTCCTGCTAAAAACTACAGATCGGGGCGCAAAAAATGACCCTCATACAGCCCCGTATAAGGAGAAATAAAAAAGTTATACTGTAGGGGTCAAAATAGGACAATATTTCCCCCGCGTATGTGTATCCTGTGATGTCACGCATATATAATTAATTATGCAAATGAGCATGGGCGGTATTTTTATTTTTTTGCAAGAAAGGTGGCAACTAGAGATGAGCGAACTTACAGTAAATTCGATTCGTCACGAACTTCTCGGCTCAGCAGTTGATGTCTTTTCCTGCATAAATTAGTTCAGCTTTCAGGTGCTCTGGTGGGTTGGAAAAGGTGGATACAGTCCTAGGAGACTCTTTCCTAGGAATGTATCCACCTTTTCCAGCCCACCGGAGCACCTGAAGGCTGAACTAATTTATGCAGGAAAAGTCATCAACTGCCGAGCCGAGAAGTTCGTGACGAATCGAATTTACTGTAAGTTCGCTCATCTCTAGTGGCAACCCTAACCTGCCCTGACTTCGCCCTTCCACTATATTGATAGAAATCTGCCTGTCCTTACCTTTGCCTATCCATTGTATAAAGAGAATCCAACCTTTCGTGACCTTGACCTCTGTACTGTGTTGATAGAACCCTGCCTCCTCTTACCTCGGCCTGTAGTCAGAGAACTCGACCTTCTTTGACCTCATCCCATCCACCATATTGATAACACTCTGCATTGCCTTATCTCGGCCAGTTCACCGGTATGATAGAACTGCCAGCCCTGGCCCTGTTTGGATTCAGAGACTACTCTGAGGATAGCAAACTGGGAATTCTCTGAACCAAAATCAAGATTCCTGTATTGGGGGTTTTAGGGCTAAAAGCTGGAAATCCCTTAAAGGAGAATATTTTTTTTTAAAGGGGTACTCCGGTGAAAACCTTTTTTCTTTTAAATCAACTGGTGGCAGAAAGTTAAACAGATTTGTAAATTACTTCTATTAAAAAATTTTAATCCTTCCAGTACTTATTAGCTGTTGAATGCTACAGAGGAAATTCCTTTCTTTTTGGAACACTGATGACATCACGACCACAGTTCTCTCTGCTGACATCTCTGTCCATTTTAGAAACCGTGCATAGCAGATGTATGCTAAGGGCAGCATGGTGGCTCAGTGGTTAGCACTGCTGCCTTTGCAGTGCTGGGGACTTAGGTTCAAATCCCACTAAGGACAACAAAAAATAAAGCTTTATTATTATTATAATAACATCAGAAGAATTTCCTCTGTAGTATTCAGCAGCTAATAAGTACAGGAAGGTTTAAGATTTTTGAATAGAAGTAATTTACAAATATGTTTAACCTTCTGCCACCAGATAATATAAAAGAAAAAAGGTGTACCCCTTTAAATCAATTGGTGCCAAAAAGTTAAACAGATTTGTAAATTACTTCTATTTAAAATTCTTAATCCTTTCAGTACTTATCAGCTGCTGTATGCTCCACAGGAAGTTGTGTCGTTTTTTCCAGTCTGACCACAGTGCTCTCTGCTGACACCTCTGTCCGTATCAGGAACTGTCCAGAGAAGGAGAAAATCCCCATAGCAAACCTATCCTTCATGGACAGAGGTGGCAGCAGAGAGCACTGTGGTCAGACTGGAAAAAAACTACACAACTTCCTGTGGAGCATACAGCAGCTGATAAGTACTGGAAGGATTAAGATTTTTATATAGAAGTCATTTACAAATCTGTTTAACTTTCTGGCACCAGTTGATTTAAATAAAATTGTTGTCCCCCGAAGTAACCCTTTAAAGAAGTCCAAACATTATAAAGGCCACCACTATGGAACTACATGACTAAAGGATAACAGGCAAATTTGGATTTGAGGAAGGAAACCAAGCTTACAATATGTGTATCAGTAATCCTTCCAGTACTTATCAGCTTCTGTATGCTCCACAGGAAGTTCTTTTCTTTTTGGATTTCCTTTCCTTTCTGTCTGACCACGGTGCTCTCTGCTGACACCTCTGTCTATTTTAGGAACTGTCCGGAGCAGGGATAGGTTTGCTATGGGGATTTGCTCCTGTTCTGGACAGTTCCTAAAATGGACAGAGGTGTCAACAGAGAGCACTGTGGACAGACAGAAAGGAAATCCAAAAAGAAAAGTATTTCCTCTGCAGCATACAGCAGCTGACAAGTACTGGAAGGATTAAGATTTTTTAATAGAAGTAATTTACAAATCTGTTTAACTTTCTGGCACCAATTGATTTAAAAAATATATATATATTTCCAAGTGAAAAATTTATATTTTCCCATTTAAACTCCTGTCCTCAGTTCAGCCCAGGGGGGGGGGGGGGGGGGGGGGGGATTAATTCACCTTGTAGACTTTACATCAATAATAATAATAATAAAAAAAAAATTGCGTTTGTGTTTTTTTTTTTTTTGCAAGATTTTGAATCAAACTTGGTTAAATAGATCTGGCGCGGTCTTTGGGGTCCATTGGCTCCTGTTCCGTATTTGCCTGGGGAATCATAAATGGGGCTCGGTAAAGGGTCGTAATATATAGTATAAACACGTGAAATACCATTAAGTGTTTTATGCTTTATTAGGAAATTTGCGCTAAGTCCAGAAATGCCATAAATGGTGCCTGAATATATTAAAACAATACACCGTTCATTGTGCGGAGCTGTTTATACGGTACGCGGCCTCACTGAACCTCGCAGGCGCACGTTCCTCTTTCCGACAGTCTTCTAGTTTTGATACATTATAGCAGCGTTTTCCAACCAGGGTGCCTCCAGCTGTTGCAAAACTACAACTCCCAGCATGCCCGGACAGCCAGCGGCTGTCCGGGCATGCTGGGAGTTGTAGTTTTGCAACAGCTGGAGGCACCCTGGTTGGGAAACACTGCATTATAGTTTGTAAGAGAAACGAAAATCCTTTTATGCCTCATGTTCTAAAGGAGTAGTCCAGTGCTGAAAAACGTATCTCCTATCCTAATGATAGGGGGATAAGTTTCCGATCGCGGGGGGGGGGTCCGATCGCTGGGGCCTCCCCCCGTGATCTCCTGTACGGGGCCCCTGCTCGCTGGCCAGATAGCGGATGTCAACCACCGGCGGCTGACAAGCCCCCTCAATGCATCACTATGGCAGGGAAGCGGCGATTTCAGCCGCCGCTTCGTTCGGTGGTCGACACCCGCTATCTGGCCAGCGAGCCGGGGCCCCGTACAGGAGATCGCGCGGGGGGGGCCCATCTCCTTTAATCGTTTATATTTGCCCATTCTTAGTGTTGAGCGGCAGGGGCGATATTGAAATTTGCGATATTTCGCGAATATATGGACGAATATTTGTCATATATTCGCTAAATAGGCATATTCCAAATATTCGCGTTTTATTTTCGCATAGGCGAAACTTCGCATACACGAAAATTAGCATATGGGAAAATTCGCACGCCAGTCTCACACAATAGTATTAGAGCCTTCTTTACACCACACAAGCTGGAAGCAGAGAGGGGGGATCACTGTGATGTGTACTGTGGAAAAAAAAAAAAATAAAAAAAAAAATATTATTTAAAAAAAACAATATTCGTAATTGCGAATATATAGTGCAATATTCGCGAATATTCACGAATTCGCGATTAAAATTGACATTGCGAATATTCGCGAATAACACTACCCATTATAAGAAATGTTTTGGCACGGGTCGAGGAGGTGGCAGGACACCTTGGCGCTGTGCGGCCTCCTGAATAAATCATACATAGGACTTCAGCTAGGACAACGTCAGGGTCACAGGAAAGTGACCCTCACCCATCCCCACTATTATTAGGCTGCATTCACACCACGCATTTGCAATACAGTTCCCGTATACGGTTTTCAAGTTAAAAACCGTATGGAACTGTATAGAAACCCGTATGGGCTATGGGCCGTAGCAGTAGGTCCCGGGAGCGGAGGTCGGAACACTGAAGATGGCGTGCAGCTGGTGACTTACCATGCGCGCGCGTCCTCCTCGATGCTCCACTCTGCTTTTCTTGTATGGGCGCACGCACGAAACGTCAGTGACGTCCCTGCGTGCACTACTTCCCGACGGCCCCTGCGTTTTTAAAGTTAACGCGGAGGCTGCCACAGAGAGTGTGACAGGGGCCTCCATGAGCGCCAATGATGATCCGGCCCTGACGGAGACCAACAAGCTTAGACACAGAGGGGGGAGATTTATCAAAACTTGAGCAAAGGAAAAGTTGCCCAGTTGCCCATAGCAACCAATCAGATCGCTGCTTTCATTTCTCAGAGGCCTGTTATTAAAAACGAAAGAAGCGATCTGATTGGTTGCTATGGGCAACTCAGCAACTTTTTCTCTGAATACTGCCCGACCGCCGAGCTCTCTATACTGGTGTTTTGACTCCTTTACCCCTCACCTCAGGGGTCTGGACCTGGGAAAAAAAAGTGTGGGAACTCTTCCACTCAAGGGATGGTCCTGCAGGACTCCTTCTAATGGGAATGGTGTTCCTGCTGTGAAAAATAGTGCAGGAACTCAGTTCCTAGACGTTCCTGCAGGACTTGAGCCCTGCCTCACCTGTTATCCCCTCTTAGCTTCTATATCCAGTCTCTATGGCCCCTTCATCCTCCAATCACCCATCATACACCCCTACTACTACTCCTATCCTCCAGCCTACTACTTCTCCCTCCCTGTAGTTTCCTTCTTTCCTGACCTCTCTCCAGTCTTCGCATATATTCTCTGTACATTTTCTATCTTTTCCCAAAGCTCCATGCTGATTGTACATTGCAGTACTTAGATTAACCCCTTAAGGACCCAGCCCAAATATACCTTAACCCCTTAAGGACCAAGCCCATTTTCACCTTAAAGGGAACCAATCATCAGATTTTACCCTATATAATGCTTGGCAAAGTGTTATATAGGGTAAAATCTTTATTTTCGCCATTCCCGGGGGACGCTCCTGCCCCCAGGGATGGTGAAGATATGAAGTTATAAACTAGTCACCGCCGCCGCCGTAAGTAGTCACCTGGGCGGGGAGCTCTTCTCACCTACTCCCGTTCTTTGTCCGGCAGCGACGCCCCTTCCGCTTGATTGATGGGCCGCGTCATTGTTCCGCTCACTGAACAGACGGAGCAGAGTGATGACGCGGCCCATCAATCAAGCGGAAGGGGCGTCGCTGCCGGACAAAGAACGGGAGTAGGTGAGAAGAGCTCCCCGCCCAGGTGACTATTTACGGCAGCGGCGGTGACTAGTTTATAACTTCATATCTTCACCATCCCTGGGGGCAGGAGCGTCCCCCGGGAATGGTGAAAATAAAGATTTTACCCTATATAACGCTTTGCCAAGCATTATATAGGGTAAAATCTGATGATTGGTTCCCTTTAAAGGACCAGAGCGTTTTTTGCACATCTGACCACTGTCACTTTAAGCATTAATAACTCTGATGCTTTTACTTATGAATTTGATTCCGAGATTGTTTTTTCGTGACATATTCTACTTTAACATAGCAGTAAAATTTCGACGATACTTGCATCATTTCTTGGTGAAAAATTCAAAAATTTCATAAAAAATTAGAAAATTTTGCAATTTTCGAACTTTGAAGCTCTCTGCTTGTAAGGAGCATAGACATTCCAAATAAATTATATACTGATTCACATATGCAATATGTCTAATTAATATTTTCATCATAAAATTGACAGGTTTTTACTTTTGGAAAACACCAGAGGGCTTCAAAGTTCAGCAGCAATTTTCAAATTTTTCACAAAATTTTCTAAATCTGAATTTTTCAGGGACCAGTTCAGGTTTGAAGTGGATTTGAAGGGTCTTTATATTATAAATACCCCACAAATGACCCAATTATAAAAATGCCACCCCTCAACGTATCCAAAATGACATTCAGTAAGTTTGTTAACCCTTTAGGTGTTTCACAGGAATAGTAGGAAAGTGAAGGAGAAAATTCAAAATCTGCATTTTTTACACTCGCATGTTCTTGTAGACCCAGTTTTTGTATTTTTATAAGGGGTAAAAGGAGAGAAAGCCCCCCAAAATGTGTAACCCAATTTCTCTCGAGTAAGGAAATACCTCATATGTGTATGTCAAGTGTTCGGCGGACGCAGTAGAGGGCTCAGAAGGGAAGGAGCGACAATGGGATTTTGGAGAGTGAATTTTTCTGAAATGGTTTTTGGGGGGGCATGTCCCATTTAGGAAGCCCCTATGGTGCCAGAACAGCAAAAAAATAAATAAAATGCACGTGGCATGCTATTATGGAAACTACACCCCTCAAGGAAGGTAACAAGGGGTACGGTGAGCCTTAACACCCCACAGGTTTTTGACGACTTTTTGTTAAAGTCGGATGTGTAAAATAATTTTTTTTTTCACTAAAATGCTGGTTCCCCCCAAATTTTACATTTTTACAAGGGGTAATAGGAGAAAAAGCCTCCCAAAATTTGTTAGGCAATTTCTCCTGAATACGAAAATACCCCATATGTGGCCCTAAACTGTTGCCTTGAAATACGACAGGGCTCTGAAGTGAGAGAGCGCCAAGGACGGAACCGGATTCAAGAATGACACTTGCCTCCGATACCAAAAATACCCTATGGCAGTGTTTCCCAAACAGGGTGCCTCCAGCTGTTGAAAAACTTCCAGCATGCCTGGAAAGTCAATCGCTGACCGGCAATACTGGGAGTTGTCTTGCAACAGCTGGAGGCTCCGTTTTGAAAACAGTTTATTTGGGGGGGGGGGGTGGTGCTGTGTAGGGGTATGTATACCTCAACCAGAAGAAAAAAAGAGTTTGCACACTACCGCTTCAATAAAATATAACTTTTATTGTAGTCATTACACATATAAAATATATGACATCCGACATCCAGGGGCGGAGCAGAGCGGGGATTTCACCTCTAACCTCCCGCCCCCCTCCTGCCATTGGTCGCTAGTCCTAACGACCAATGGCAGGGGTTTTAAGAGCGAGGTGGCAGCTGCCACTAAAGTGCAATTTTTCCCCAAATTTACATAGGGTAATGGGAGAAAATGCCCCTCAAAATTTGTAACCCCATCTTGGCTGTTGATGACTTATCCTGCATAAATTAGTTCAGCCTTCAGGTGCTCCGGTGGGCTGGAAAAGGTGGATACATTCCTAGGAAAGAGTCTCCGCATATGCTAATTTTCACATATGTTATTTTTTCACATGTGCGATTTTTCGTTTATGCTAATTTTATCATATGCGAATATTCGCATATGCGAAAATAAAGCGCGAATATTACGAATATGCGAATTTAGTGAATATATGACGAATATTCTTCCATATATTCGCTAAATATCGCGAATTCGAATATGGCCTATGCTGCTCAACACTACTCAGAAGTGAAGGAGTCACATTTGGCTTTTTGAAAGCAAATTTTGCTGAAATAGTTTTTTGGGGGCATGTCGCATTTATGAAGCCCCTATGGTGCCAGAACTAGTGTTGAGCGGCATAGGCCATATTCGAATTCGCGAATATTCGCGAATATATGGACGAATATTCGTCATATATTCGCGAATATTCGCATATTCGTTATATCCTCGTTTTATTTTCGCATATGTGAACATTCTCGTATGCGAAAAATTAACATGTGAATATCAACATATACAAAATTCGCATACGCGAAAATTCGCATATGTGAATTTTCGCATATGCGATTTTTCGCACGACAGTCTCACACAGTAGTATTACAGCCTTCTTTACACCACACAAGCTGGAAGCAGAGAGGGGTGATCACTGTGATGTGTACTGTGGAAAAAAAAACAAAAAACGAATATTCGTAATTACGAATATATAGCGCTATATTCGCGAAATTCGCGAATTCGCGAATATGCGATATTCGCGAATAATATTCGAATTGCGAATATTCGTGAGCAACACTAGCCAGAACAGCAAAAATACCCACATGGCATACTATTTTGGAAACTACACCCCTTAAGGAATGTAACAAGGGGTCCAGTGAGCCTTAACTACCCACAGGTGTTTGATGACTTTTTGTTAAAGTTGGATGTGTAAATGAAAAAAAATTTTTTTTTTTACTAAAATGCTGTTTTTTCCCTAAATTTTACATTTTTACAAGGGGTAAAGGAGAAAATGACCCACAAAATTTGTAACCCCATTTCTTCTGAGTATGGTAATACCCCATGTGTGGATGTCAAATGCTCTGCTGGTGAACTACAATGCTCAGAAGAGAAGGAGCTCCATTGAGCTTTTGGAATGGTAGTCAGGGGCCATGTGTGTTTACAAAGCCCCCCATGGTGCCAGAACAGTGGACCCCCCACATGTGACCCCATTTTGGAAACTACACCTCTCACAGAATTTAATAAGGTGTGCAGGGAGTATTTACACCCCACTGGCGTTTGACAGATCTTTGGAACAGTGGGCTGTGCAAATGAAAAATTTAATTTTTTATTTTCACGGACCACTGTTCCAAAAATCTGTCAGACACCTGTGGGGTGTAAATGCTCACCTTACCCCTTATTACATTCTGTGAGTGGTGTAGTTTCCAAAATGGGGTCACATGTGGGGGGTCCATTGTTCTGGCACTATGGGGGCTCTGTAAACACACGTGGCCTTCAATTCTGGACAAATTTTCTCTTCAAAATCCCATTGGCGCTCCTTCTCTACTGAGCATTGTAGTGCGCCAGCAGAGCATTTTACATCCACATATGGGGTATGTTCTTACTCAGAAGAGATGGGGTTACAAATTTTGGGGGGCTTTTTTCCTATTTTCCCTAGTGAACATGAAAAATTTAGGGTAACACCAGCATTTTAGTGAGAATTCGTCAAACACCTGTGGGGTGTTCAGGCGCACTATACCCCTTGTCACGTTCCGTGAGGGGTGTAATTTCCAAAATGGGGTCACATGTGGGTATTTATTTTTTTGCGTTTATGTCAGAACCGCTGTAAAATTAGCCACCCCTGTGCAAATCACCAATTTAGGCTTCAAATGTACATAGTGCGCTCTCACTCCTGAGCCTTGTTGTGTGTCCGCAGAGCATTTTACGCCCACATATTTCCGTACTCAGTAGAAATTGCTTTACAAATTTTGGGGGCCTTTTTTTTTCCTTTTACTTCTTGTGAAAATAAAAAGTATGGGGCAACACCAGCATGTTAGTGTAAAATGTTTATTTTTTTATACTAACAGGCTGGTGTAGCCCCCAACTTTTCCTTTTCATAAGGGGTAAAAGGAGAAAAAGCCACACAAAATTTGTAACGCAATTTCTCCCGAGTACGGAGATACCCCATATGTGGCCCTAAACTGTTTCCTTGAAATACGACAGGGCTCCGAAGTGAGAGAGCGCCATGCGCATTTGAGGACTAAATTAGGGATTGCATAGGGGTGGACATAGGGGTATTCTACGCCAATGATTCCCAAACAGGGTGCCTCCAGCTGTTGCTAAACTCCCAGCATGCCTGGACAGTCAGTGGTTTTCCTGGAAATGCTGGGAGTTGTTGTTTTGCAACAGCTGGAGGCTCCGTTTTGGAAACACTTCCGTACAAGACGTTTAAAATTTTTATTGGGGGGGGGGGTATATGTAGTGTTTTACCCTGTATTTTGTGTTAGTGTAGTGTTTTTAGGGTACATTTGCACTGGTATATTACAGTGAGTTTCCCCGCTAGGAGTTTGCACTGCGGCGAAAAATTTGCCACAGCCCAAACTTGAAGCAGGAAATTTACTGTAAAACTGTCCGTGTGAATGTACCCTGTACATTCACAACCTCCAGCTGTTTCAAAACTACAACTCCCAGCATGTACTGACAGACCGTGCATGCTGGGAGTTGTACTTTTGCAACAGCTGGAGGCACACTGGTTGGAAAACCTTCAATTAGGTTCTGTTACCTAACTCAGTATTTTCCAACCAGTGTGCCTCCAGCTATTGCAAAACTACAACTCCCAGCATGTACTAATCACCGAAGGGCATGCTGGTAGATGTAGTTCTGCAACAGCTGGAGGTACGCAACTACAACTTCCAGCATGCCGAGAGAGCTGATTGCTGTTTGGACATGCTGGTATTTGCAGTTTTACAACATCTGGAGGGCTACAGATTATAGACCGCTGCACAGTGATCGCCAAACTGTGGACCTCCAGATGTTGCAAAACTACAATTCCCAGCATGCCCAGACAGCAAACAGCTATGTGGGCATGCTAGGAGTTGTAGTTTTGCAACATCTGGAGGGATATAGTTTAGAGACCACTGTATAGTGGTCTCAAACTGCAGCCCTCTAGCTGTTGCAAAACTACATATTCCAGCATGCCCAAACAGCTGTCTGGGCATGCTGGGAGTTGTAGTTTTGCAACATCTGGAGGGCTAGAGTTTAGAGACCACAGTCTCAGACTGTAGCCCTCCAGATCAACTTACCGGCTTCCGTAGGATCCAGGGAGCCGTCCTCTTCTGACGCACGTCATGCCGCCCGCCGATCAACGTCGCCCGCTGCCTCCGGACGGATAAGTGGACTCCGGCGCCGGTCCCCTTCTTTTCCCCGTCCTGCCCCGCCTATTGTGGGTGGGCAGGACGGGGAAAACGAAAGTTAACCACCCCGCCCTGATCTGCTATTGGTCGTCGCGTCTAGACCACCAATAGCAGGGATAGGAGGGGTGGCACCCCTGCCACCTCACTCCTATCCCTTCAGGGGGATCGTGGGTGTCTTAGACAACTGCGATCCCCCTTATATTCCGGGTCACCATAGACCCGTATGACCCGGAATTGGCGCAAATCGCAAGTGTGAATTCACTTGCGATTTGCGCCGATCGCCGACATGGGGGGGGTCTGATGACCCCCCTGGGCATTTGTGCGGGGTTCCTGCTGATCAATATCGTATGGATACGCCCTAGGTCCTTAAGTGGTTAAAAGTTGTGTAGTCCTCTAATTGTCAGTGTTGTGTTGTCTTAGGAGCACCATGGCTCCTCCCTCTCTCCTGACAGGAAGTTGTGTAGTCCTCTCCATCAAAGTGCAGTGTTGTCTCAGCAGCTCCCTTCTCCTCTTTCTCTCCTAACAGAAAGTTGTGTAGTCATTTCATTGTCAGTGCACTATTATGTCAGCAGCTCCCCAGCTCCTCTCTCCTAACAGGAAGTTGTGTAGTTCTCTCATTGTCAGTACGGTGTTGTCTCAGCAGCTCCCTTGCTCCTCCCTCTCACCTGGGTCTGTTGTGGTTTTTGTTGTTTTGATGCTACATGCTGAGCTTTTCTTACTGTCAAATGTGAAAGAACTACAGATGGGTAGTGTGAACTCCTCCTAATCCAGTGTTTCCCAACCAGGGGGCTTCCAGATGTTGCAAAACTACAACTTCCAGCAAGCCCGGACAGCCAATGATAAAATCGAAACAATGAAATCACAACAAAAAAACAAGAGCTCAACAGCTATTTTATTGGATTATTATCACTTTTCTTTTTTTTTCTTTTTGCCATCATTAAAGTAGTTATTCACCATAAGGCTACTTTAGTACTTACCTGACAGACAGTAATTAACATGCTTAGGAAGAATCTGTGCTTGTCTTGGAGCTAAATAGCTGTGTTGTGAGTCCACCATAGCGCTGCTGCTTTTGTGAAATGGCTATTTCCTGTTGGAGTTCCCTCTCTCCAACTACAAGTCCCAGGATCCTTTGATTGTAAATGTGAGGTCACTTTCCTTCCTCCCACACATCAGTTACCCTACCTATTGAAGCAAACCCTGGGACAATTCTCTGCAGTCTTGTGAAGAATGATCTCCCCACCCATTGAAGCACAGACAGGCTCCCTTTCAACGCCTGACTAGTGATGTAATGTCTCAGGCCGCACTGCAATCTGGAAAAACCCTGAGACTACACTCATTTTGTATGCTGTTGAAAATAAACATTGGAGCAAAGATCACATAACAATTGCGAGACCACCATGAAACACAGGTACAGACACTATGTTATGAACTACTCTAACTTTAGAGCTCCTGTAGCATAGTCAAATAAAAAAAATAAAAAAAATACTGGAATACCCCTTTAATAATAATGTGACATTTAAGGAGTGTTTTTTTTTTCACAGAGTATGCATATAAATCTTAGGTAAGTGTCTATCATCGCGTGTGTGCAGATGACGCCGCTGACCCCAGCAATTTCTTTTCTAGCCTTTCCAAATGATAATCTCTATTTTTGCTAAGGACTATTTTCCCCTTGGTGAACCCATAAGCGAGTCTGTAATCAGCCACAGAAGAGACGTCGTTCCGGGCCGGTGGGTGTATTTACGGCGCCTCTCAAACAAGTATCTGCGAGCAGAAATATCGCCGTCGTTACATTTTACAGGCCGCCGTAACCCGCTATACGGCGCCTTCTCTGAGAAAGACTGCGGGAAATATTTAAACTGTGGATAAGGAGGAAAGTGTTTACCTGCGACGCTCTGGCTGCAGACACGTGTGTGTTAGTTTTATTTATTTATTTTGCCTTCTGGTTTATGAACTTTAACTGTTTATGTTTGTGGCTTTTTCTAATTTTGTTTTATGTTTTTATTGATGACGATTACATAACGTATTACCGCGTCGAGGTGTTCCGCATTATTGGAAGGTACAAAATTTTATTCGCACAGTTTCCCGAATAAAATATTAAGTAAATAACCTAGAAATCTTGACTCCCGCACTGCCAGTCGGTAACTGTCCTCATCTCGCAGGGGGTGGGGCTTCGGAAATCGTGAGACATAACTGACAACGCTGTGGAACACAAAAGAAGACTGATCCAAGGCTCTTGGGAAAAGACTCCGGGGGAGATTTACCAAAACCTGTCCGGAGGGAAAGTTGCTGAGTTGCTCAGAGCAACCAATCAGATCGCTTCTTTCATTTTTAAAATGCCTCCGAAAAATGAAAGAAGTGATCTGATTGGTTGCTATGGGCAACACAGCATCTTTTCCTCTGGACAGGTTTTTATAACTCCATCTTTATTTTAAAGCTTAAAAGATAACATCACACAGTGCTGAGAAACAGAGACCTCCGGTCGCGTTTCGGGCGCATGTGCTCGAAACATGTCCAGAGATCTCCATTTCCCAGCACTGTGTGAGTTTATTTTTAAAGCTTTTGGTAAATGACTGGATCTTTATTTTGAAGCTTCAAAAGATAACATCATACACTGCTGGGAAACAGAGAGCTTCGGACGCGTTTCGGGCACATGTGCCTGAAATGCGTACGTAGGTCTCTGTTTCCCAGCATTGTGTGATGTTATTTCCTAAAGCTCATGAAAAGCGACAAAAAAAAAAAAATCACAGTGCTGGGAGACAAAGACCTCTGGATGCGTTTTGGAAGCGTGCGTTTCAGGAGACTTAACTAACAACGCTGTAGCACACAAAAGAAGACTGATCCAGGGCTCTTGTAAAATGACTCTGTCTTTATTTCAAAGCTTAAAAGATAACATCACACAGTGATGGGAAATGGAGACCTCTGGACGCGTTTCGGGCGCATGTGTCCAAAACACGTCCAGAGATCTCTATTTCCAAGCACTGTGTGATGTTATCTTTTAATGCTCTCAGAAAACCACTCTGTCTTTGTTTCAGAGCTTTTAAAAATTATATCCCACAGTGCAGGGAAACGGAGCCCGTTGGACACGTTTCAGATGCATGCGTTTCGGGAGACATAACTAACAATGCTGTAGCACACAAAAGAAGACTGATCCAGGGCTCTTGTGAAACAACTCTGTCTTTATTTCAAAGCTTAAATGATAACATCACACAGTGCTGGGAAACAGGGACCTCTGGACGCGTTTTGGGTATATGCGTTTCAGGAGTCATAACTAACAATGCTGTAGCACACAAAAGAAGACTGATCCAGGGCTCTTGTAAAACGACTCTGTCTTTATTTCAAAGCTTAAATGATAACATCACACAGTGCTGGGAAACAGAGACCTCTGGACGCGTTTCGGGCGCATGTGCTTGAAACGTGTCCAGAGATCTCTGTTTCCCAGCACTGTGTGATGTCATCTTTTAATACTCTCAGAAAACCACTCTGTCTTTGTTTCAGAGCTTTAAAAAAATTACATTACACAGTGCAAGGAAACGGAGACCTCTGGACGCATTTCAGATGCATGCGTTTCGGGAGACATAACTAACTGTCATGCCGGGAACACCGCACAAGACCGCCTGTTCTGGAGATGTGGACATTCCATGTGCAGCAGGCACCGATTCAATCAGTCGGCACTAGGACTGCTCGGACATGTGCCATCTCCATTGACAGCAATACATGTCTGAGTAGATTCTGCTTAAAGGGGTACTCCAGTGGAAAACAATTTTTTTCATATCAACTGGCTTCAGAAAATTATACGGATTGTAAATTACTTCTATTAAAACATATTAAGCTGCTGTATGCTCCAGAGGAAGTTGTGTAGTTCTTTTCTGCCTGACCACAGTGCTCTCTGCTGTCCATGTCAGCTGCTCCAAAAGAGTGAGCTCTTTTTTTTCGCAGTGGAATTTCAGTGGCCTTGGGCAGGGGAATCCCATTGCTGGCAGAATCCATTGTCCCCAGATACTTCATGTTATTCATGTCAGTGATTTTATTGTTATGGCTTATTGGTGGATTTTGTACTATTCCTTCTTATGCTTCATATATTGCGGTGATGGTGTCTCGTCCTTCCGTATATTCCCACTCCTCACCCAGCCGCCGCACATACTGTATCCTGGGTAATTATCTTCTTCGCCTCCCCCCCCCCTCCCTTTCCTTCTCTGAACCCCGACAAACCCACAAAGTAATTTCTGCAGCTGGAGAGGCCGTGTTCACGTATCGATCCGCACAGGGAAATTGCTATTGACTGCAGCTCCGGATCTTCTCTGTCTCTCTCTATGGTAAATCTGCCCTTTCATTTTCACATTTACAGATGTATTTTGCAGAAAAGGTTTTTCTTTCTTTTTTTTTTTTGCCAACTATAGAAATGTAGAAATATTGCCACCATTTTACGTCTTGTGCAGAAGATGCTTTTTGCGCTTGTCCTCTTGATTTCCCTTAGCAATAATACAGCATTATTATGATTGCTACATTATTGCACATTGTTTTAATTATTGCTTTTTATTTATTTTTTTACTGTCTTCAGCTGTACTTACAGTAATGGTCCGTAGATGTCTTTTGCGCGCCGGTGTAATGAAGAAAACTGTGTCCTTGTAGCGGAATGTGACCCTCCACACAGGGACACACTTTTTTGCTTTATAGCCGGCGCCCTCTCACTGTCTAACCCTAATCCTAACCCCTTATCCTAACCCTAAACCCTAATCCTAACCCTTACAACCAATCCTAACCCCTAATCATAACCCTAACACCTAATCCTAACCCCATAATCCTAACCTCTACCCCTAATCCTAACCTTTACCCCTTACCCTAACCCCTAATCCTAAACCTTACAACCAATCCTAACCCCTAATCATAACCCTAACCCCTAATCCTAACCCTTGCAACAATCCTAGCCCCTAATCCTAACCCTAACCCTTACAACAATCCTAACCCCTAATCCTAACCCTTACCCCTTATCCTAACCCTAACCCTTGCAACAATCCTAGCCCCTAATCCTAACCCTAACACCTAATCCTAACCCCTAATCCTAACCCTAACACCTAATCTTAACCCTTACAACCAATCCTAACCCCTAACCCTAATCCTAACACCTAATCCTAACCCTTACAACCAATCCTAACCCCTAGCCTTAACCCTTACAACCAATCCTAACCCCAATCCTTAATCCTTACCCTAATCCTAACCCCTAATCCTAACCATAACCGCTAATCCTTACCCTAATCCTAAATCCTAACCCTAATCATCACCTCTAATCCTAACCCCTAATCCTAACCATCACCTCTAATCCTAACCATCAGCTCTAATCCTAACCCCTAATCCTAATGTGGTAGCCCTTGGGGGGTGTATGGTAGGGATGGTATGATGTTGATATATGAGGGGTTAATATTAACCCAGTCACTCGTGACTAGTGTTGAGCGGCATAGGCCATATTCGAATTCGCGAATATATGGACGAATATTCGTCATATATTCGCGAATATTCGCATGTTCGTAATATTCTCGTTTTATTTTCGCATATGCAAAAAAATTGGCGTATGCGAAAATTAACATATCCAAAAATTAGCATATATAAAAATTAACATAAGCAAAAATTCGCATATACGAAAATTAGCATATGCAAATGTTCGCATATGCGAAAATTCACACACCAGTCTCACACAGTAGTATTAGAGCCTTCTTACACCACATAAACTGGAAGCAGAGAGGGATGATCACTGTGATGTGTACTGTGAAAAAAAAAAAAAATAAATGAATATTCGTAATTTCGAATATATAGCGCTACTCGTGACGCCAGGGTGAAGGCTGGTATGCTGAATCTATGTTCCGGCCTATCGCCGCCCTTCCCAGAAGCAATAGGTGCAATGAAATGACTGAAGGTCCACAAGCAGATTTAACTTGAACTTGAATAACTTTACTGCAGTGCTTACAATATCCAATGGGTAGTAACAGTCTCATATAACAGTTCTTAGGTTGCTTAGCGACTGGTAGAAGTTGCGGACCTTGCATGAAACTTATAGTCTCTGAATTTAGGGAGTGATGTGCAGATCCGTCCGGATTTAGGGGAAATATTGAGCCCGGTGATACTGCAGAGTGCTTAGGGGATGACACACTCTATAATTTAGATCATTCAGCCGTTGCCGCAAGGCTCAGGCCTAACTCACTGCGATTACTGAGATATAGGTCTTCTCTCATTAAGAGCCAGGAGAAAGAGAGCGATAAGATGGCCGCCGCTCCCTTATATGGGCAGGGGGCGTGGCGATTTTGATTGGTCCGAACGTCTGCCACTCACTTTACATGGTATCATGGGATTGCTTACATCACAGGATCTATATATATTGCAAAAACCCAAAATGAGGCTAGAGATACCAAAGTGAGGCCTGGAACGCATCCAGAATGAGGCTTGGAACGCATCACATGACCCGAAGGCCCTGCGACACCATGGAAACAAGTAATTAATGTTACGTCGAGCGCTCCAGGTCCCTGCTCCTCCCCGGAGCGCTCGCGGCATTCACCTTCTCGCAGCGCCCCGGTCAGACCCGCTGACCGGTAGCGCTGCATTAATGTCACCGGTGGGGATGCGACCCGCGTAGCGGGATGCGCCCGCTCGCGTCCCATTCTCCTTACCCGTCCAGTCCTCCGACAGCTCAGTCCCGGCGCGCGCGGCCCCGCTCCCTAGGGCGCGCGCGCGCCGGCTCTCTGCGATTTAAAGGGCCAGTGCGCCTCTGATTGGCGCCTGGCCCAATTAGTGATCACACCTGTGCCCTCTCTATTTAAACTCACTTCCCCTTCCCAGCATTGCCGGATCTTGTTGCCATTGTGCCAGTGAAAGCGTTTCCTTGTATGTCCCAAGCCAGTGTTCCAGACCTCCTGCCGTTGCCCCTGACTACGATCCTTGCTGCCTGCCCTGATCTTCTGCTATGTCCGACCTTGCTCTTGCCTAATCCCTTGTACCGCGCCTATCTCCGCAGTCATAGTTACATAGTTACATAGTTACATAGTTAGTACGGTCGAAAAAAGACCTATGTCCATCAAGTTCAACCAGTCGGGGTTGAGTCGCTATCGGGTGGAACGACCTGGGGGTTACCTGCCGCTGCAAGTCCATCCCGCTTTGCGGCGGGCTCTGGTGAAAACCAGTAACCCCTTAGACTCCGTTCCCCTGGTACGGCCCACGTCACCACCCCACTGACACAGAGGATCCCCCTCTAGCGTCCTCACAGTATCCGGATCCTGATAATTAACCATTTATATGCAGAAATAATACTATATTAATACTATATACATTATTCTATGGATAAATTAGAAATCTATACACTATAATAGAGGCGACTAGGGGCGGACTGACTAACAGACATTACTAAGTCCTAGGGACTCTGGCTACGGGGTCCCATAGATAAATAAGTACCGAATAAAATGCTGTACTGGGACACCACACTAACCTCTAACCCTAATCCTAACCCCTAACAGCGATCAGCACTGAGAAGGGCTGAGAGCGCTGAGCTCAGGTCACATTCGGCTATGGGTCACAGTTTTTTCACTTCACCAGCAGAAGATGGGTCTCACTGTAAACATAATTCTACGATTAGTAGATGTTCTGAAAGATTTAGACCAGTTCATTCTATCTAAACAGCTGTGGAATTGGAGTAGGGATCAAGTTCTCATGCTCGGGAGCCCATGGTAGACACTTTGGGTGGTGCATGTGGCTCATCCTGGGCACTCTAATTGGTTTGCTATAGATCAGTGTTCCCCCAACCATGGTGCCTCAAGTTGTTACAAAACTACAACTCCCAGTATGCCCGGACAGCCTTTGGCTGTCCGGGAATGCTGGGAGTTGTAGTTTTGCAACAGCTGGAAGCACACCGGTTGGTAAACACTGCTATAGATAGTAGGTAACCTGTAGCTTTGGAGTACAGTGTTGAGATCACTGTACAGTCTCCTAGCAAGCATTACTGACCCCAGCCCAAGGTGTCAATAGTCCTGGAAAAGGGTGGGGAAAACCCACAAGTGGGTGGGTTTTCAGAGGTCCCAGGGTGGGGCTTAACCCCTACAGGATGCCCTGGTAGTCTGGGACTTAAAGGGGTATTCCAGGAAAAAACTTTTTTTTATATATATCAACTGGCTCCAGAAAGTTAAACAGATTAGTAAATTACTTCTATTAAAAAATCTTAATCCTTTCAGTACTTATGAGCTTCTGAAGTTAAGGTTGTTCTTTTCTGTCTAAGTAATCTCTGATGACCCCTGTCTCGGGAAACGCCCAGTTTAGAAGCAAATCCCCATAGCAAACCTCTTCTAAACTGGGCGGTTCCCGAGACACGTGTCATCAGAGAGCACTTAGACAGAAAAGAACAACCTAAACTTCAGAAGCTCATAAGTACTGAAAGGATTAAGATTTTTTAATAGAAGTAATTTACAAATCTGTTTAACTCTCTGGAGTCAGTTGATATATAAAAAAAAAGTTTTTTCCTGGATAACCCCTTTAACACACCAGGGCGTACATTTACGCTCACTTCAAAGACAGCGTTCATTGACCCTTTAGATACCGCGATGAATACTGATCAAGGTATCTAAAGCAGTTGAGGGGCTTTGATGACACTCGTTGGACCACAAGTAGTGCGATTGCGGGGGCCTGATGAGTGAAGATGGAGAACAGAAGTCTCCTCACCTGCTCCGTCCATACCGCTCTTCAGGGATCCGCTTATATAGTCTACCGTCAGGCAGGCTGTACAATTAGATGGCAGATATTACTGATCAGTGCTTTGCCATTGCAATCAAGGGCATATGTGTACATATGTATTGTATTGTTTATACCTTTTTTATTTTATGTATATTTGTTTTTACTCATTGTTTATACAGATATATTTGTTTATACTTTGTTTATATGTGTATATTTGTCTATATTGTATTGTATATACGTGTATATTACATGTACATTTTTGATACATTATTGTTTATACATGTATATTTGTTTCGTGTATATTTATTTATACATTATTGTTTATATGTGTACAGTATATTTGTTTATACAGTGGTCCCTCAAGTTACAATATTAATTGGTTCCAGGACGACCATTGTACGTTGAGACCAGAACTCTATGGAAACCTGGTAATTGGTTCCAAAGTCCCAAAATGTCATCCAAAAACAGGAATAAGTGAGGATTAAAGAAAAATAAGTAGATAACTAATAGAGATAAAGCAAATCCTTACATATAAAAGTAATAAAGATCTGCTGGGAGCTGTAATCACTGTCTATGTCAGTGATTTCCAAGCATGGTGCATCCAGCTGTTGCAAAACTACAACTCCATCATGCCCGGACAGCCTTTGGCGTGTATATTTGTTTATACTTTATTGTTTACATGTGTATATTTTGTGTATATTTGTTTATACATAATTGTTTATACGTGTATATTTGTTTATACTTTATTGTTTATATGTGTATATTTTGTGTATATTTGTTTATACTGTATATTTGTTTATACTTTATTGTTTACATGTGTATATTTTGTGTATATTTGTTCATACATAATTGTTTATACGTGTATATTTGTTTATACTTTAATGTTTACATGTGTATATTTTGTGTATATTTGTTTATACTTTATTGTTTATACGTGTAGATTTGTTTATACTTTATTGTTTACATGTGTATATTTTGTGTGTATTTGTTTATACATAATTGTTTATACGTGTATATTTGTTTATACTTTATTGTTTACATGTGTATATTTTGTGTATATTTGTTTATACATAATTGTTTATACGTGTATATTTGTTTATACTTTATTGTTTATATGTGTATATTTGTGTATATTTGTTTATACTGTATATTTGTTTATACTTTATTGTTTACATGTGTATATTTTGTGTATATTTGTTCATACATAATTGTTTATACGTGTATATTTGTTTATACTTTAATGTTTACATGTGTATATTTTGTGTATATTTGTTTATACTTTATTGTTTATACGTGTAGATTTGTTTATACTTTATTGTTTACATGTGTATATTTTGTGTGTATTTGTTTATACATAATTGTTTATACGTGTATATTTGTTTATACTTTATTGTTTACATGTGTATATTTTGTGTGTATTTGTTTATACATAATTGTTTATACGTGTTTATTTGTTTATACTTTATTGTTTACATGTGTATATTTTGTGTGTATTTGTTTATACATAATTGTTTATACGTGTATATTTGTTTTACTTTATTGTTTATATGTGTATATTTTGTGTATATTTGTTTATACTGTATATTTGTTTATACTTTATTGTTTATATGTGTATATTTTGTGTGTATTTGTTTATACTTTATTGTTTATACGTGTTTATTTGTTTATACTTTATTGTTTACATGTGTATATTTTGTGTGTATTTGTTTATACTTTATTGTTTATACGTGTTTATTTGTTTATACTTTATTGTTTACATGTGTATATTTTGTGTGTATTTGTTTATACATAATTGTTTATATGTGTATATTTGTTTATACTTTATTGTTTATATGTGTATATTTTGTGTATATTTGTTTATACTGTATATTTGTTTTACTTTATTGTTTTTACATATAGATATTTTGTGTCTATTTGTTTATACCTTATCGCTTATACTTGTATACATGTATATTTCGGTAGCAGTCCCCACACAAGAGCCTTAGATACTTCGGAGGTCTCAGACATGGTCACTGGTGGCTCAGTAAAAGCTTTGCATAGGTTTCTGGTCTTTTAAAAACTTTCCTGAGCCCCCGCACCTGTGTCTGTCCATTAATTCCCCTTTATATCCCTTGCTCTCATGTCGCAATGAGTTTTCTTGTGGATTTGCACTTATCTAAAGAATGACAACTATCTGTGCTGCGGTGGATTTACTGGAATAATAGCGCACTAAGGGAGATTAGCACCTCCACCCCGGGCAACACATGCAGAATGTCAGGCATCTCTGGGTTTAGCTTTGAGTTTTTCATGTTGGTGAAGAGATTTATGGCGCAGACCAGTGTTTTCCAAACAGTGTGCCTCCAGCTGTTGCAAAACTTTGTTTTCAGGCTGCCAGTTGTGACTGTTGCAACCATTTAGTTTGCCGCCAGAGGTGTTGGGGAAAAAAATTAAACCATTAAATTAACCCCTTCAAGTGATCAGCAGGATGTTAGGGTATTAGGGTATACAGTAAGGACATGACTAAAGTTGAGCGAGCTGAGCCTCCCGGATTGGATCCGCACTTCAGGGGGTTCGGGGTTTGCTGAACTTTCTTACATTGCCAGGATTGTGCAAGCAAAATGGTGGGGCTAAGCTGACAGGCATGAGGACAGCTCAGCCCAGCAAGGAAGGAGTTATTTAGCGCTGCTATGCAGCACTAGTTCTATATGCTGTATAATGTTTACAGTGAAGAAAAGGGTACTTACCCTCTTGTCGCTGGTCCAGGCTTCTTCTTGTGTAGCTCCATCCCCCCTACACAAGATGAGGCCCGGACCAGCAGTGCAATGGTAAGCATCAATCTCTTCACATTATATAGCCATATAGATGGCTGTATAAAGTATACACCCCCCCCCCCCCCACCACCAAAGGAGTTAACTAGTGTTGCTCAGCAGCACTTATTAACTTCTTCCTTGCTGGGCCACCACATAATGCACAGTCCAGCAAAATGTTACAGTAACCCAGCGCAACTAAAAGGGAGAAGTGAGCCCTAAAGCTGTCACTATAAACCCCTCTTCCTGCCTACTTGCCCATCCACCCTAAATGATGAGTTGACAACTTGGAGCCGGTTCCTTCCTTGCGCTAAAGTGCATGGGCGTCGAAGTCATCAAAACAAACAGAACTGTACAAAGTCGGGAAACAAGTCAGGAACATAAGGGAACCAGCAAACGGATATATAAATACAAACAAGGCAGGATATAGCATGCTAACATACAGTTCAGAAATCAGAATCAAGATAATATGAACAAGACTGGATATGGGGATAAGTTTATGTCAGGATCCAGATACTGTGAGGATACTGGTGGTGGATCCTCTGTGTCAGTGGGGTGATGACGTGGGCCGTACCAGGGGAACGGAGTCTAAGGGGTTACTGGTTTTCACCAGAGCCCGCCGCAAAGCGGGATGGACTTGCAGCGGCAGGTAACCCCCAGGTTGTTCCACCCGATAGCGACTCAACCCCAACTGACGGCTGAGATAGGCGCGGTACAAGGGATTAGGCAAGAGCAAGGTCGGACGTAGCAGAAGGTCAGAGCAGGCAGCAAGGATCGTAGTCAGGGGCAACGGCAGAGGGTCTTGAACACAGGCTTGGGACATACAAGGAAAATGCTTTCTCAGGCACAAGGCAACAAGATCCGGCAATACTGGGAAGGGGAAGTGAGGTTTATATAGAGAGGGCACAGGTGTGAGCACTAATTGGGCCAGGCCATCGAGGAACAGGACGGGTGAGGAGACCGGAATGCGAGCCGCGAGCGGGCATCCCCGCCGGTAACATTAATGCAGCGCTCCTGGTTAGCGGATCTGACCGGGGCGCTGCAAGAAGGTGAACGCCGCGATCGCTTTGGGGAGGAGCAGGGATCCGGAGCACTCGGCGTAACAGTTTACAGCAGACAAAGCCAGGAGAAGCAGGGGATGAACAGGTTAACTGAATGTCAAAACACTAAATGGGTTAGGAAATCAAGAGCACTGTTCACATTGGACTCGGAACAAGGAACACACTAGACACCCCACTCCAATCATGGAGGGACATCAATACAAGAAAATGGGTCTGCTAATTTATACGGGTCCAGCAGATGGGCCTAAATCATAATAGTGCTCCCAAGCATAAACAACAACAAAATAAGCCTATTTAGTGGTGCGAAATAAGGCGGGGAGGGCCTAAAATATAACTTTTATTATATCTATTAAAATGTTCTTAAATTAAACACCCAGTGTCAGTGTTATAAAATTGAATTAAATATGTCAACTGCAGTATACTCATAACACATAGACATCAATGTCCGGTGTCCATGCTGTTAACAAGATTTCTAGAGGATGCACATTTAGTGATACAGAATCACAGATAGAACATATTTCAATATTGTATAATTCCCAACGCGTTTCTAGCGCAATCATGCGCCGTCCTCAGGGGAATAAAGACAAACAACAAACTATTAGGTATCATTAGAAACCTGAAATAGATATGAACAATTGGTTCTCATATATGCATCAATCAGATCAGATAGTCCTCAATAGAGGATCACCTATACTGCAGTCCCTTAAAACGGAGCAGTTAGTCACCCTGCTGACTAGATTCGGGACTCAATTGCCGTGGAGCTCCAGGTACGTATAAAGTGATGTATTCAGATACGGTCCTGAAGTATGGCAAACGGTTCAGACGGAGCGCATACCTGCAGTGGCAGGGAGCCGTCACTATGCGCTCTGCCTCACTGGCTGTCCGGGCATGCTGGGAGTTGTAGTTCTGCAACAGCTAAATCAACATATCATGACTATGGTGTATTCTTTTCCAACATGTGATTCTCCAGCCGTTGCAATACTACAACTCCTATCATGGCTGGGATCATTACTATATTGTAATGCGTAGCATTAGTTTCCAACTAGTGGCCCTTCAATTGTTACAAAACTACAACTCCCAGCATGCCCGGACAGCCAACAGCGGGGAGTTGTAGTTTTGCAACAGTTGGAGATCATTACTATAGAGAAGACTCTCAGTAGAGAGATGCTATAGGATGCAATATCCTCCTAGCAAGTTGCATCAATGTATCAGGCCTATAGTGCGAACAGTGTGCCTCCAGCTGTTGCAAAACTACAACTCCCAGCATGCCCGGACAGCCGTTGGCTGTCCGGGCATGCTGGGAGTTATAGTTCTGCAAAAGCTAAATCAACATATCATGACTATGGTGTATTCTTTTCCAACATGTGATTCTCCAGCCGTTGCAAAACTACAACTCCTATCATGGCTGGGATCATTACTATATTGTAATGCGTAGCAATAGTTTCCAACTAGTGGCCCTTCAATTGTTACAAAACTACAACTCCCAGCATGCCCGGACAGCCAACAGCGGGAAGTTGAAGTTTTGCAACAGCTAAATCAAGATATCATGCCTATGGTGCAATGGTCTCCAAATTGTGGACCACCAGTTTGTGCAGAACTACAACTCCCAGCATGTCAAGACAGCTAACGGTTGTCCGAGCATGCTGGAAGTTGTAGTTTTCCAACTGCTAGATCAATATATCATGCCTATAGTGCATTGGTTTCCAAAATGTGATTCCTAGTTGTACAACTACAACTCCCAGCATGCCGAGATCATTACTAAAGTGTATAGAGATGCTACTCGGTGCAATATTGTCCTAGCGTGTCACTGGTAGATAGGTGGCATGCTTTGTAAGGATATAAATCAATATATCATGCCCATAGTGCAGTGGGCTTTGAAATGTGGACCCCCAGCTGTTGCAAAACTACAACTCCCAGCATGGCTTGAATCATTACTATGTCGTATGGGAGTTGTAGTTTTGCAACAGCTGGGGGCCCACAGTTTGGAAACCACTGCATAGCATTAGTTTACAACTAGAGGCCCTCCAACTGTTGCAAAACTGCAACTCCTAACATACCCGGACAGCCAACAGCTGGGCATGCTGGGAGTTGTAGTTTTGCAACAGCTAAATCAGTATATGATCCCTCTAGTGCAGTGGTCTCCAAACTGTGGACCTCCAGCTATTGACTGTTCCGGGCATGCTGGGAGTTGTAATTTTGCAACGGCTAAATCAATTTATCAATGGTGCATTCGCTTCCAACATGTGGTTCTCCAGCTGTTGCAAAACTACAACTCCCAGCATTCAGGGATCGTTACTATAGTGTAAAGAGAAGATACATGGTGCAATATAATCCTAGGCATCAATATATCATGCTTATAATGCAGTGGTCTCCAAACTGTTGGCTGTCCGGGCATGCTGGGAGTTGTAGTTTTGCAACAGCTGGAAGTAGTGTTTGCACTACAACTCCCAGCATGCCCAGACAGTGTCATATCCTGTCTGATATGTGTCTTTATTTGTACCCTCAAAAGTGTTTCCGTATTTTTTTACACTATATAAATAATTAAAGAAAGAAAGAAAGGAATAAATAAATAAAATAAATAAATAAATACATGAATGAATGAATTAATTAATACATTTTATTAAATATTTTGACTATTGCAAGCTCAGAAATACAGAAGCCATAGAAAAGTGGTCTTCAAACTGTGGACCTTCAGCTGTTGCAAAACTACAACTCCCAACCGTTGGCTGCCCGGGCATGCTGGGAGTTGTATTTTTGCAACAGCTGGAAGTCCGCCGTTTAGAGACCACTGCATAGTCTTTGTTTACAACTAGTAGCTCTCCAACTATTGCAGCACTACAACTCCCTGCATGTTGGGAGTTGTAGTTTTGCAACAGCAGGAGGTCCACAGTTGAGGCCTTTATTTCCAACTAACAGCTCTTGAACTGTTGCTAAACTACAACTCCCAGCATGCTGGGATCATTACTATAGTATAAAGAGATGCTACATGGTGCAATATCATCCTAGGCATCAATATATCAACAGTGGTCTCCAAACTGTGGACCTCCTGCTGTTGCAAAACTACAACTCCCAGCATTCAGGGATCGTTACTATAGTGTAAAGAGAAGATACATGGTGCAATAAAATCCTAGGCATCAATATATCATGCTTATAATGCAGTGGTCTCCAAACTGTTGGCTGTCCGGGCATGCTGGGAGTTGTAGTTTTGCAACAGTGGTCTCCAAACTGTGGACCTGCAGCTGTTGCAAAACTACAACTCCCAGCATGCCCAGACAGCCGTTGGCTGTCTGGGCATGCTGGGAGTTGTATTTTTGCAACAGCTGGAAGTCCGCCGTTTAGAGACCACTGCATAGTCTTTGCTTACAACTAGTGGCTCTCCAACTGTTGCAGCACTACAACTCCCTGCATGTTGGGAGTTGTAGTTTTGCAACAGCAGGAGGTCCACAGTTGAGGCATTTATTTCCAACTAACAGCTCTTGAACTGTTGCTAAACTACAACTCCCAGCATGCTGGGATCATTACTATAGTATAAAGAGGTGCTACATGGTCCAATATCATCCTAGGCATCAATATATCAACAGTGGTCTCCAAACTGTGGACCTCCTGCTGTTGCAAAACTACAACTCCCAGCATTCAGGGATCGTTACTATAGTGTAAAGAGAAGATACATGGTGCAATAAAATCCTAGGCATCAATATATCATGCTTATAATGCAGTGGTCTCCAAACTGTTGGCTGTCCGGGCATGCTGGGAGTTGTAGTTTTGCAACAGTGGTCTCCAAACTGTGGACCTGCGGCTGTTGCAAAACTACAACTCCCAGCATGCCCAGACAGCCGTTGGCTGTCTGGGCATGCTGGGAGTTGTATTTTTGCAACAGCTGGAAGTCCGCCGTTTAGAGACCACTGCATAGTCTTTGTTTACAACTAGTGGCTCTCCAACTATTGCAGCACTACAACTCCCTGCATGTTGGGAGTTGTAGTTTTGCAACAGCAGGAGGTCCACAGTTGAGGCATTTATTTCCAACTAACAGCTCTTGAACTGTTGCTAAACTACAACTCCCAGCATGCTGGGATCATTACTATAGTATAAAGAGATGCTACATGGTGCAATATCATCCTAGGCATCAATATATCAACAGTGGTCTCCAAACTGTGGACCTCCTGCTGTTGCAAAACTACAACTCCCAGCATGCCCAGACAGCCGTTGGCTGTCTGGGCATGCTGGGAGTTGTATTTTTGCAACAGCTGGAAGTCCGCCGTTTAGAGACCACTGCATAGTGTTTGTTTACAACTAGTGGCTCTCCAACTATTGCAGCACTACAACTCCCAGCATGCATGTTGGGAGTTGTAGTTTTGCTTGAGCAGGAGGTCACTACTATAGTGTATAGAGTTGCAATATCTTCCTAGCAGCGTCCTTATTAGGTCGTTCTGCATCGGGTGCTCCAAGCTACTTTGCGGATATATTTGTGATTGATTTGTTATATATCAGGATACATTGTATCCCAATGCACAGCACCATTTAGTCAGCCTGACCCTCCACGTGCCGGAATCATCCCAGTACGGAGTTTCTTGGGCAAGCGATATGCAAATAGGCATGGACTCTTGCTTCTGTCCGTTCTGGCGTGAATTCTATTACACACATAATAAAGCAGCGAAAGGGTTAGAATTGCAAATTGCGTTTAAGCCAAAAAAAAAAAAAAAAGAAACGTTTCCACTCGTAAGTCGTGCCAATTCTGGGCACAGTGAGCGAAGATCGCTGCGCTGCTCGGCTCCGTGGCAGGGGATCAATATGTGCAGCGCACACTCATTGCTACAGGCAGCGGGGCCTAATGAAACCGCCGCTACATTCTCACCAGCCTGTTACCAAGGACATAATTGAGAAAGTCACAGAGAGATGAAGTGGAAAGAGAGAGATTAACGCGAGGACGAGGCCGGGTGGCAGCTGATGCCGCGATGGCGGGTGAGCGATTCCTGGATCGGAAGGCAGAAGAATTCACCAGAGGTGGAGCTAGAAGACTCCGGGCGAGCGGCAGCCCCTTGGCAGAGCGTCTCCATTTATACTTCATATCCTGAGACTATAATAAGACCTTTTACCTCGCATTATACTGTCTCTCTGATAATAACACTTAAATTATCTTTAGCGCCTGTCGTTTTTTTCCCTTTTATGTTGTTACGGGACTTGGTCGTGCTTCATGGACACAGAGCCGTGCCGTTTTCTTATTTTTAATTTTTTCCTCAATAAGAAACGGTGAAGAAACATTGGTTTTGGGTTATTACTTTTTGGGTACCTTGTTGAGGGCGTCAAAATATGTTATACCGGTTTAGCAGTGAATAAATTGGCGCTCTGTGGTTTGTATTCCGTGGAATGTCTTGAATAGTTTTTAATCTGATGAAGAGGCGAGGATCAACCTCGAAACGCGTCATGTTACTTGTTGTGAATGAAGAAGACTGGACGAGTTTCAGGTCATCTGTGACTTAGAAACAGAGGGGGATGTTTATCAAAACCTATGTTATAGGGGTTTAAAAAGTGCATAGGCGCTCTCTGGTGTCTTTTTTTTCTATGGAATGTCTTGAACAGCCATGATTCAAAGGCGAGTATGAGCCTCGAAACGCGTTATGTTACATGAGTAAAACTGTACGAGATTAACACTTGTCGGTCATCTGTAACATGGAAATAATGGGGGGGGGGGGGGAGATTTATCAAAACCTGTGTAGAGTAAAAGTTGCCCAGTTTCCATAGCAACCAGATGGCTTCTTTCATTTTTAACAAGGCCTCTGCAAAATGAAAGAAGCGATCTGATTGGTTGCTATGGGCAACTGGGCATCTTTTCCTTTGCACAGGTTTTGATAAATCTCCCCCATAGACTGTGTCGGCAGATAAGAACCATTTGGCCCACTTAGTCTGCCCAATATTCTGAATACTATAAACAGTCCTTGGTAGAGTCCTGCATAGGGATTTACATCCTGCGGGTCCTAATAAAGAACTTGCTGGCGGAAATTGTTGCAGGCGGGAGCAGGTGGTGACAGAACATACAGTTGGCCCCGCAAAATCTTGAAAAACCTCATTCTCACCAGCCTGTTACCAGGAACATAAAAGTGAGACAGTCAGAGAGAGATACAGTGGAAATAGAGAAGACGAGGCCGGGTGGCAGCTGATGCCACGATGGCGGGTGAGTGATTTCTGGATCGGAAGGCAGAAGAATTCACCAGAGGTGAAGCTAGAAGACTCCGGGCGAGCGGCAGCCCCTTGGCCGAGCGTCTCCATTTATACTTCATATACTGAGACTATAATAAGACCTTTTGCCTCGCATTATACTGTCTCTGTGATGATAACACTTACATTATCTTTAGCACCTTGGTTGTTCGTCATGGACAGAAATGTGCCGTATTATATATTTTTTCTCAATAAGAAACGGTGAATGAACGTTGGTTTTGGGTTATTACTTTTTTTCGTACCTTTCATAGGTGGTGTCTGCGGTATTCCCATGAAACGGCTTTATTGGAATCTGATGAAGAGGCCAGTGTCAGCCTGGAAACGCGCCATGTTACTTGTTGGCATCATAAAACGTAACGAATGTGTCGACATAAAAACTATTTGATAGCTGTAGAGAGAAAACACTCCTGCGGCACTGCGGGCACTCCAAAATGGGAGATACCTGGATAGGATATGGGCTTCTTTTGTTTGGTACTTGCTTAAGAATGACTGGTGGGGCTCAGGCCAAAGTAATGTCCGGCAATATCTCACATACGCAATGGAGGAAAAAGAAAAAGCCGGCCACTCACCAGTAAGTTTCTTTCTTCAAGCTTTATTCATGCCGAAAATACTCATATATAAGGGGGAGACAATGCAGGGAAGAGCAGGGGGGTACAGTGGCAACAAGCTCCGTTTCACACACTTAAGTGCTTCGTCCGGCCATATGTCGTGACGCCAGGGTGCGGTTTGCTTAGTTAGTTATCCCACAAATGGCAGGGATAATAAACGGAATGTCCACAGCAGATTTATGAGATAACTGGAAACTTTTACTTGGACTTTTACGCGACAGTCTTTACAATTAAACAGTTTCTCCTGAGGCAACCGGGATGCAGGTTCCTCACAGGCTTTGCTGGGACTGGTAGTAATGAGCTTTAAGCAGGCCACTGTGCTACTAATTGTAAGATTTGAGTAGGATAGTAGTCACACAGGATTTTTAGGTTGAGATTTATAACTCACGGTTTTAGTGGCTGCTGGTTCTTTAGGCTTTGGCCTAGTTGAGATGAGATTGAAGATATGCTGATTGTGCTTGCTTGATAGTCCGGAACTAAGAGAGTGCAGGAACAAGAGCAGGAACCAAGAGAGGGAATTTAGTGACTACAGCCCCTTATATATCAAGGGGGCTGGACTAAGCTCATTGGCCAGCAAACCTGTAGGTCCTGAACCCAGTGAACTCTGTGTACATCACATGACCCAGGAAGGTCCTTAATCATATGTACATTCACAACGGTAGATCACATGACCTGTGAAGGTCCTATACATTTATCATACCTATACATTAAATAATAGGCAGGTAGATCCAATTATATGAGGTGACCAAGGGGCAAGCACTGCAGGAGAGCCCTGTAGAAATGGAGGGACTCTAGCTGAGGGGACTTTAGACAAGGGACAAGACAAGGTCCTGTACCGGGACACCGCACTTGGATATACTATCCTAGGATTATCTTTTTTTTCTCTTTCTAATCTTGTAGCTCTAACCATTTACCAAGTTATATGTATTGAGGCTGTGGTAGCCCTTGGGGGGTGTATGGTAGTGGTGGTATGGTATAGGTATATAAGGGGTTAATGTTAACCCTAGAGTTCGTGAGGGCTGGTATGCTGAATCATTGTTCCAGCCTATTGCTGCCCTTCCCAGTAACGATAGGTGCATAAAATACCTGAAAGTCCACAAAGAGATTGAACTTGAATAACTTTTACTGAAGTGCTTGCAATATCCACGGCACAGTAACAGTCTCATACAAACAGTCCTTAGGTTGCTTAGTGACTGGCAGTAGTTGCGGACCTTGAGCTAGACATACAGTCTCTGAATTTAGGAAGAGATTTGCAGATCCATCCGGATTTAGGGGAGTTATTAGGTCCGGTGATGCTGCAGAGTGTTTGGGAAGTGATACACTCTCTATAATTAGATTGTTCAGCTGTTGCCGCAAGGCTCGGGCCTAACTCACTGCGATAACTGCTGTACAGGTCTTGCTTGCTTGCCCAGGAACAAGAGAGAGAGAAGATGGCCGCCGCTCCCTTATATGGGCAGGAGGCGGGGCGAATCTGATTGGTCCGAACATCTGCCATTCACTATTACATGGTGTGACGGGATTGCTTACGTCACAGGACCTCCAAAGGTCCTTAAGCTAAATACCATAGAGTTCACCTAGTCACATCAGCCGCAGGTACAGCAACGCTAATGGAAACAAGTAATTAACCATTTATTTACACATGTTGTCCTATTTACATTAACCTATAAATAAATTAGAGATTTATACACTAGAATAGAGGCGACTATGGGTAGACTGGCTAACAGGGATCCCTAAGTCCTAGGGACTCTGGCTATGGGGACCCATACATAAACAGGTACCGTATAGAATGCGGTACTGGGACACCTCAAGGCCACCCACCCCCTCCAGGAAAAGCACTACCCCACACCCATGAGGAATCAGCCACGGGCACAGTGGCACCTCTGAAACCGCCCTCCGGTAGACATAGGTATTGAAAGAGTTTTATTGATCATTCAGTCGTCATTACAATTCATACAATGAATTACAATCACACAAAGCATGACGGTACAATATAAAGCACAGGTTCCCTAAGCTATACACTATACCACATGCTACACTAACATTCTGCTCCATCATACGTTATCGAAGAAACAAATTCTGAAAACAACAACACATTACAGTCTGTGATCGGGGAGGGGTGTGGAGTCCATAGGGGTAGGGAGGGGCAGATCACAGGGACAAACTACTTGGCAAAGGGCAACACAAAACTAATACAATGCACCTAAAATTCAGTGTAGAATTCTGCACAGTATTCCGCACAGAACGCCTGTTCGCTATGTTCACAAGGCAGAATTACCGAAAAATATTGCTTGGAAATTCCATTGCGGCAGAGTCCCATAAATAAACAATGGGACTCTGCTGCAACGGAATTTTCGAGTGGAATTTTTTGCTGCACTGTGCACACAGCGGAATTTTTGCTGCAGATGTCTCCGCCACAGAAATTACGATTTTGACCTCAGCCGAAAGAATTGACAGAATCCGCTCAGAAACGCTTTGTCATTTGTAGAGAAAGAGCATTTCGAGCGGTCCTTGCGCCGGCAATATTCTGCCGGTGCCTGCTATTTGTGGAATGTCTGACCCTGTTTTCTGTAGAGATTTTGCTGAAGATTTTGCTGCCCATTGAAGTCAATAAGTAGCAAAATCATCTAGGGGGAAAATACGCAGCAAAATATGCAGCAAGATACGCACATGAAAACGTACCCTTAGGGTAGGGTCACACGTGCCATATTTTGCTGCATACTTGCTGCTGTGTATTTTACTACCTATTGAAGTCAATGGGTAGCAAAATATGCAGCTGATTTCGCTACCCATTGACTTCAACGGGTAGGAAAATACACAGCTGCAAATATGGAGCAAAATACGGCATGTGTGACCCTACCCTTAGAGTAGGGTCACGTGTAGCGCATCCGCAGCATATTTCACCCTGCAGATGCACCGATGTCCGTCACTAGAGTGAGCACCCTGCTGTGCCCTGTGTGTCTGATCACTGCTACGATCAGACACCCTGTTTACTACAGACTCGCAGATCCCTGTGTGTCTGTTCATAGCAGCGGATTGCTGCGATAAGCAGACATGCAGCACACACGGGCACAGCAGGGGGCTCTCTCTAATTGGCGCATCTGCAGCGTGAAATATGCTGTGGATGCGCTACATGGGGAAATTTATCAACTGGCGTGCACCTGCAAAATTGTGTGCCTTGACTTGTACCGTAATTATCATGTAATTTTGCGCTATTTTTACATTCTCTGAGCTGACCTCATCATCGCTCTTGTCGTGCGCTTCCATGGTTATCAGAGTCGCCGGTTGGTGTGCTGAATTTACCACTTGCAAAAATATTATTTTTGCACACATGTACTCCAGTGATAGGTCGGCGAAGGAATGTGAGTAATCCTTTTCACCCTTTCTATTTTTGCACTATTCCGCTAAATGAAGCAACATAATAAATTTTGCGCAGCTACTGGAAAAACCGCATACCCGTGCAGCAGGTTTCGCTTTGTGCAAATATCAGCGCTAATGATAAATTCCCCCCTAGGTGTGAAGCTAAAGCCATCTAATTCATATACAACTTTGCATCCGCTTTAGGGGGAATGTGAACAGCTGGAAGCGCGTGGACCCTCTCCGTGACAGATCTCCTTTGCACTTTTCACGTGCAGCCGAGCTGACAGAACCAGCTGAAGCCATGCTGATTAACCAGGGAGGCGATTCTGCTGTGTCAGGTGCCCAAGGCATTGTGGGTAATATTCTGTCGTCGGCGAATCTTCCTGGCATAATTCAAATGCATCACTAAACTGACTTGGAATAAGGCGCTGAGATCCTGGTGTGTAATGCACAGATATCAGAACGTATCCCCCTCCCTCCCGGGGGTTAATATGTGCAGACTATACTGCATAAATGCGCTAACAGCGTCTCATGTCACCCGATTTAATTTAGGAATATGTGCAACTTTTTAGATCATATATATATATATATATATATATATATATATATATATATACATATATTTTTTCAATTGATATATATTTACAGATAAATATACCTATATCTATCTATCCAACTATCTATCTATATATATATATATATATATATATATATATATATATATATTTCCTGATCGTTCTACGGTGGCGCACATATGGGATACATATTTCTGTAGACCCGAATGTAGAAGAGCAATAAAACAAGCACAAAGATTGATTAATAAGCCCCACCCCCCTCCAGAGGGCGTATCCCATATAAACCCCTGAATAACAGGCAGTACTCGTAATTTTATTTCTTCTGAAGTAGAAGAGCAGAAGAACAAGTATAAAGACCTACCTCCATACTGGGTGTTTGTCTAGTCCCTGTAGTGTGTAATTATAGGACAAGCTCCATAAATGGGGTTGCCCATGTCCCTCAGCCTTGTCTCAAGTTACTAGGCCACTCGGCACTCTGTGTTTCTGTGTGTTACGTACGAGCGTGACTCACGGGAATCGGCACTTCATTGCTTCCTGTGATGTTCCTTTCCCCATGCTGGCGTCCCACGTGGTTTTTCCGGTATTGCGGGGCGCAGGCGCTCAGGTAAGAGTTTGGGGAATAGCGCAGGCTGTTTCTGATGCGCTCTGCCCGTACTTTCGCGTGCATGCGCAGTCTTGCAGCGGCTTCCGGGAGTGTCTTTTTGTGGCGAGGAATTAAATCGACCTACTCAGGAGTCTCGCTGCGCTCAGTCAGAGGCAGCCGACTCCCCAGACTCCGCAGCTATGTCCGGTGAAGGTGGAAAGAGAAAGACACACCATAATGTTTGTGAGGAATGCAGCACAGCTCTACCTGAATCATGGGAGGATAGGAAATGTGAAAGGTGTCTCCCTCCAAGGTCTAGGAACCGTATATCACCAGATTCCTTTATGTTCTGGTTTAAGGATCATCTCTCCTCTACCTTCAATGACCTAAAGGCATCTCTGGCACAGAAAAGGCTAGTAAAAAAGCTAAGCATTTGGCACATACCTCTTCCTCGTCTAGCGCACCTGATGGCTCTGATAGTGAGGAAATAGAGGTCTGTGAAGCAGAAACAATAGAGGACGTGTACCTTCTTCAGAAGAATAAACTTCCTCAATTGGTGTCGGCCGTCAAGCAGGTTTTAGAATCATCTGAAGATGTCTTGCATAAAACCTGTAAGTACCGTCTCTACTATTTTGCCCCAGGAAGACCTGGCATTTTTCCATCTCATCCATTAGTCGCAGATTGGTTGGAAAAGGATTGGGCCAGGCCAGAGAAAAAACGGATCCCGGAGCTAAATTCAAAACTACCTATAAATTGGATCCAGCTGTTTGCTCCAAGTGGGATCTTCCACCAAAGGTGGATCTAGCGGCTGCTAGATTGGCCAGGAAATACATTTTTCCATCAGATGAATCCTCTCTGTTGACAGACCCCATGGAAAGGAAGGCGGATTCTCTCTGAAAAAAATCTTATCTTTCTGCTGCTGCCTCAGCAAAGATTGCTGCATCTTCGGTTCCGGTGGCCAGGGCCTTGCCGTTATGGTTAAGCTATTTGGCCCAGGATATCAAGGATTGGGTTTCTAGAGAGGATCTAGTTTAATGCATGTTGGGAATGAAAATTGCAGCAGATTTTTTGTGTGATGCTGCTCTGGATACGTTGAAATTCTCATCCAGGACCATGGCTCTATCCAATGCAACCAGAAGAGCTTTATAGATCAAACAATGGTCAGGTGACACCCTGTCCAAAAGCCACTTTGTGTCTTTACCATTTGATCCATCATCCATGTTTGGTCCCCAACTTAAAGGCATTTTGAAGGACCTGAATGAGGATAAAGGAGAGTCTTTTCCTCATCAAAAGAAGAAACCGGTCAGACTATTTCGGAGTTATATGAGATCACCTAAAAAGCAAGTGTCCTTTTTGTCAATCTAACAGTAGAAAGAACTTCAGGGGTAACGAGCAGTCATCCTCTCAGAATAAGAAGCCAGATTTTTCAAAGAACTCAGAGTTATGATGCCACAATACCAGATGCACCAGTAGGAGCCAGATTACGTTTCTTCAAGAGCGTAGGGCACAGGACATCATCGGACGCTTGGGTTCGGGACATAATAAGAAGAGGTTATTCTCTAGAGTTCTGAAAAACACCACCGGAAAGGTATCTCGTCAGCAAAAACAGTATCCAATCTGGTGCATCAATTTACACCAGATTGGAGGATGTTCTGGAACAAGTTCTCCTTCAGGAGAGGAAGAAAGGTAATTATTCCTGGGTGTTTGCTGTCCCCAAACCCGGGGGAGACTGAAGGCATCGATCTCTCCTTCCTAAATCTGTTGTTTCACAAGAAAAGCTTCAAAATTGAGTCAATTCAATGAGCTTGTGTCAATCTCCGGAAAGGAGATTCCATGGGGTCCATCGACCTACAAGATGCTTACCTTCACATCCCGATCTTGAAGAGCCACAGGAAGTTTTTGAGGATAGCAGTGGAGAATCCAGAAGGAGTTCAACATCTTCAGTTTACCTGCCTTCCCCTTGGGATAATGTCTGCTCCTTGAGTTTTTACAAGTGTCCTCATAGTCCTGACGGCAGCTCTCAGACTCCAAGGCATCTGTGTCACGCCATATCTGGACGACTGGCTGGAGACCAGAGTCCTCCTCGAGAAACATTTGAAGTTAGTGATCGAATTTCTCCAACGGCATGGTTTCCTGGTAAACTTCAAAAAGTCTCACTTGTCTTCTACACAGAGGATCAATTATCTGGGATTCAGGATAGACACTCAGGAAATGAAGCTTTATCTTTCAGAGGCAAGATCTTCAAACATTAAAGAATCGATCCAGCTCCTCATGTCTCTAAACCACTGTTCAATAAGATTCGCCATGAAGGTTCTAGGGCTCCTGACTTCGGCAATCCAGGCAATTGCATGGGCCACAGCCCATATCAGAGTTCTACAAGATCCCATTCTGGGGAACTGGGACAGATGTCCAGAGACTCTGGATTCCGAAATTCAACTTCCAGTCTTAGTGAAACAGGATCTCAAGTGGTGGCTGAAGGAGAATCATCTCTGGAAAGGCAAGTCCCTTCTTTCTCATCTTCCTACAGTTCTCACCACAGATGCCTCAGGCTCCGGTGGGGTGCCCATGTAGGTACCTCATGGGTACAGAACAAATGGAACCAAAAAGAGCTAACCTTCTCCTCGAATCTGAAGGAGTTCAGGGCCATAAGGAAGGCTCTTATTCATTTTCAGGACAAACTTCTGTGGCACTCAGTATTAGTTCTGTCGGACAACCTCCCATTGGTATTTTATGTGAACAAACAAGGGGGTATGAGAAGCAGAACTCTTCAAAGGGAGTGCGCACAGTTAATGCATTGGGCAGGAAATCACCTACTTTCCTTGACAGCAGTTCACATAAAGGGCTCATCCAATACCAGGGCAGATTGGTTGAGCAGAAATGAAGTTTCTCCGGGCGAATGGGAACTCAACCCAGAAGTTTTCCAGCAACTGACTATGAAGTGGGGAACCCCAGCTTTGGATGTTATGGCGACTCGTCAAAATTCGAAGCTCCCAGAATTTTGCTCTCTCACAAGAGGGGATGGACCAGTAGCAGTGGACGGTCTGTCGGTCAGATGGAAGAAGTTTTTCATACACGTCTTTCTTCCAGTTCGGTTGATTCCTGCAATCCTGAAAATGATCAGGGACGAACAGGTGAGAGCCATTGCCATTCTCCCATTTTGGCCATGGAGGGTTTGGTTTCAGCTCGTGTGGAGTCTTTCGAACAGAGAAGTTAGGGAGCTGCCTCTTCGCGAAGATCTCCTACGTCAAGTGGGGATGTTCCATCAGGATTGCAGCAGGTTACACCTGTCTGCTTGGAACTTGAATGCTCCCCACTAATATCTCAAGGTCTTTCTAATGAAGTGGTCAATACTTTACTTGCTTCAAGAAAGATTGCGACTCTTAAAGTCTATGCTAGAGTATGGAATATTTACTCTTCTTGGTGCACCAAGAATTTCATGATTCCTGAAGAAGTGGCATCTCTCCTACAATTCTTGCAGGAAGGATTTAAGGGTCTAAAGCCAAACACCCTGAAAGTTCAAGTCACGGCAGTTAATGTACATCTGAATGGAATCTTCACAGGTTCAGCCTTGGTATCCAGATTCTTTAAAGCTATTATAAAAATCAGACCTTTTTTTTCACGACCCTATTCCTTCCTGGGATCTTCCTCTAGTAAGATTGTGTGGGCCTCCTTTTGAACCAGCTTCTTCAGCATCCTAGAAGTTTCTTATATTTAAAACTGGGTTTCTGGTGCCATTGCATCAGCTAGAAGAATGAGCTAAATACAAACCTTGTAATGCAAAGAACCGTATCTTAAAGGAAAACTGTCACATGTTTGCTCCCGCACTATCCACAGGTACTGATGGATAGTGCGGGAGACACTGATTCCTATGAGCCCTACCTTGCCCGGATCCATCGGCCGTTCGCCCGCAATCGTAGTTTTATTATATGTGGAAATCTGTCTGTAACTGGCATGGGCGGGGCTTCTGTAGCTTATCTGGCACTGATGTCAGGGCCGCTTATGAATATTCATCCCCCCTCCCTCCAGCTCTCCCTCTCTTCGCTGCTCCTAACTGGAGGGACGGGGGATGAATATTCATAAGCGGCGCTGACGTCAGTGCCAGTTAAGCTGCAGAAGCCCCGCCCCTGCCAGTTACAGGAGGATTTCCAAATATAATAAAACTAAGATTGTGGGCAAACGGCCGGGCGGATCCGGGCAAGGTAGGGCTCATAGGAATCAGCGTCTCCCGCATTATCCATCAGTACCTGTGGATAGTGCGGGAGAAAATATTTGACAGTTTTCCTTTAAAGATCTTACCAGAGTCAGTAATCTTCAGGATTATGTCAGGTTTCTTTCCAAAAGTCTCCATCTACCAATATTAATCAGGAAACTGTTCCTTCAGTGATTCCAGATACCAGTGACCCAAATCTGCTGCTACTACATGTCAAGAGAATGGTATTGGAGTACCTTAAGAAGTCGGGACAATTTAGGAAGTCGGAGAGTTTCTTCCTTCAATTACAGGGTCCAAACAAGAGTAGCAACACAAGTAAAGCCTCACAGGCTCGGAGGATAAGGGATACTATCCGTTTATGTTATGACGCTGAAGGTATTCAGTCTCCTTTGCTGCTGAGGGCACATTCCACCCGCTCTATGGTGACATCATGGGCAGAGAAGTATCATATACCGACATATATAATTTGCAAAGCGGCAACTTGGGCGTCTCCATCTATGTTTGTGAAGCATTACAGGTTGGATGTTTCTGCCTCTGGGGAGTCAACCATTGGTTTGAACGTTATACAAGCTGCTGGAAGCCATTCATTTACCCTCCCCTTTGTTTCTTTACTGCTATGGATCCCCATATGTGTGCGACGATCAGTGGGAAATTTATCTTACCTGAAACTTCCATTTCCTGGAGTCCGAAGGCGGCACAAGTCTCCCTCCCAATAAATTATATTGCTGCATCATTTTATGAGTACTACCTGTTATTCAGGGGTTTAAATAGGATACGCCCTCCGGAGGGGGAGGTGGAGCTTATAAATCAATCTTTGTGCTTCTTTTACCGCTAGTCAAATCTCTTCTATGTTCGGGTCTACAGAGATATGCATCCCATATGTGTGCCGCCTACAGACTCCAGGAAATGGAAATTTCAGGTTAGATTAATATATATATATACCGTATTTTTCGCCATATAAGACGCACTTTTTCTTCCCCAAAACTGGGGGGAAAAAGTCGGTGCGTCTTATACGGCGAATACACCCCTATCGCGGCGGTCCCTGCGGCCATCAACGGCCGGGACCCGCGGCTAATACAGGACATCACCGATCTCGGTGATGCCCTGTATTAACCCTTCAGACGCGGCGATCAAAGCTGACCGCCGCGTCTGAAGTGAAAGTGACACTAACCCGGCTGTTCAGTCGGGCTGTTCGGGACCGCCGCGATTTGCCGGGTTTGTGCTTACAGGACACCGGGGGGGACCTTACCTGCCTCCTCGGTGTCTTCTCCGTTCAGGGATCCCCTGTATGCCGGCGCTCTCCTTCCTCGTCATCACGTCATCGCGTACGTGCGTAACGACGTGATGGCGGCGACGGAGAGCAAGAATACCCGGCCGGCAGCAGAGACGTTCCAGAACGACGGAGACACGGCGACAGCGATGGAGCGACATCCAGGGCAGCGGTGACGGGTCCGGAGCGGCGGGGACACGTGAGTATTACCTCCTCCTGCAGTGGTCTTCAATCTGCGGACCTCCAGATGGTGCAAAACTACAACTCCCAGCATGCCCGGACAGCCGTTGGCTGTCCGGGCATGCTGGGAGTTGTAGTTTTGCAACATCTGGAGGTCCGCAGGTTGAAGACCACTATTGGGTTCAAAATCTTTATTTTTTTAGATTTTGCCCCTAAAAATTGGGTGCGTCCTATAGGGCGAAAAATATGGTATATATATATCTTACTAGTATAGGGCCACATATATACTGGCATTAGTATATACTGGCTGGTGCTGGTGCAATTTTTGCCAAAGGAAACGATAGGTACACTTTCAGGATGTGTTTTCCCAATCAAAGGGGCCTCCAGCTGTTGCAAAACTACAACTCCCAGCATACTAGGAGTTGGAGTTTTACAACAGCTAGAGGCGTCCTGATTAGGAAGAACTGGTTTAGAATTTTCGAGTTTTCTGATTTTGGGGGAAATTTCCAGGTTTTGTAAAAATTATTAACAATTAACATGTCAATCCTTCCTGCCGAGTGTGGAATCGGAATTTCCGCGACAGATGTTTCCACTGCCAAAATTACGCCATGTGCATGGCGCAGCAGAGTCCCATTGAAAACAATGCAACAGAATATCCGTGCTGAATTTTTTTGTCAGATTCCACTCGGAAATTTCGCCTTGAGAGCACTGGCATCAGTATATAGGTACACTTTCAGGCAGTGTATTTCCAATAAAGGAGGCCTCCAGCTGTTGCAAAACTACAACTCCCAGCATCCCCGCTATACTAGTAAGTTATGTATATATTAAGGCTGTTCGGGCATGCTGGGAGTTGTAGGCACCCTGGTTGGGAAGAATTGGTTTAGAATTTTAAAATTTTGGGAGGAATTTCCGGGTTTGGATTGTTCAAAGGAACAGGGGAGCAGTTGCCCATAGCAACCAACCAGATTACAGCAAGAAGCATTCTGATTGGTCTTTTTTCCCTGTCCGTTTTACCCAGACTCTATCCATTGTGTAATTCAATGTTTTCCAACCAGGGCGCCTCCAGCTGTTGCAAAACTACAACTCCCAGCATGCCCGGACAGCCAACGGCTGTCCGGGCATGCTGGGAGTTGTAGTTTTGCAACAGCTGGAGGCACCCTGGTTGGAAAACACTGCTATAAGGACTGTCTAAAAAATTTTACACCCTAATATTACCGTGTATGCTCATCCAAAATTACCCATAAAAACAATTGTTTTTAAATCCTGTATCGTTGTTGCTTTATGTTATTAGTGTCGTATTATAAGCGCCGTAGTACGTTGTTGTTGTTGTTTTTTTTTATCAATGGCGCTTTCTGTTGATGCCTCACTTTTCACGTACCATTCTATCTCCAGTAGAAAATATTACCGCCATAGCAGGTACAGATCAATAGCCTAAAAATGCCCCCAGTGGAGCTCGCAAAAGTTGTGCGCAATAAAATTCGGATTTTATAGAGCAATTTAGTTGGGTAGGAGCCGTTGACCCTGTTAAGAATAAGTGTCCTGTGGGGAGAGGGGGGAAAAAAAAAAAGCCCGATTGCTTAAGGTAAAAATAAACACAATGCAGGATTTATATTTAAGGGTCACAGGGCAAATCCTGAGGGCATTCTGGGAACGAACACGCCAGGATGCGTAGAGAGGAAACAAGCTAAGAGAATTATGGTGCCAGGGCTTGAGCCAGGAATACCGGGGCCTGTCTGCGAATTGCATGGTTTATGTATCAAGTCACACAGCAATTTGCCCTGACACGGCACAGGATACGTATCGGAATCTGCCAATCGCAATAAAACAGACTGAAGGAATATCCATTCGTATTACCAGCGTTCTACAATTATGCAAATTCAACATCGACTTCTGAAAAGTTAGAAGGATTTTATGTATAAATGGCCTTAAAGGGGTATTCCAGGATTTTTTATTTTATTTGACTGTTACAGGGGCTGTAAAGTTAGTGTAGTTCATAATATAGTGTCTGTACCTGTGTTTTATGGTGGTCTCCAAATTCTGTGATTTTTGCCCCGATGTTTATTTTTAGCAGCATACAAAATGACTGTCTTCTCAAGTTTTCCCAGGTTGTGGTGTGGCCCGAGACATAACATCACTAGTCAGGTGTTCAGAGGGAGCTTGTCTGTGCTTCAATGGGTGGAGCGACCGGCTGGGTGGGAGGAAGATCATTCTGCAAGGAATTGTAGTTTTGCCACAACTGGAGGCACACTGGTTAGAAAACACTGGTCTATTGCATGGTAGGGAGCACAGGTGTGCTTCAATGGGTGGGGTGGCTGATGTTTGGAAGAGAGAAAAGTGGCCTCTTAAGCTAATTTTCCACTTGGTTTCTTTTTGGGGAAAACGCCAAGAAAAATGCCAATTCTGCCACATGGCGTTTTTTCGGCCAAAAATGCTGCGGCCAGATGTTAGCTGTAAATCAATGAGAAATCGCGAAATTCTTTTTCCAATTTGCGTTTTTCAGTTTGGCTTTTTTTTTCATCCTTTTGGCGTTTTTTTCACTCTTTTTTGGCGTTTTTCAAGAAAAATTACATGTGGGTTTTAACTTTGCCGTTTTTGCCGGCGGTTTTTATTCTTTTTTGGACTTTAGCGATTCAAAAAAGTGATGGAGACACCTTTTTTGATAACATTTCGTATGGTACCATTAAAAAAAATATGAAGAAAGATACAGTAGTGATGGAAAAAAATTGTAATTAATGTGCAACTGTCCTGAAATCTTGGTGCAATAACCTGGACACAGCCTTTGTACTGTGTGCAGGTGGTGGGTATAACAATGTTTTTACCTAATATTTGGCAGCTTTCATGACCCCAAAAAATGCTTTTGATCAAAGCCACTGACGGTCGGATAGGTGTGGCGCGAGGTATGCGATGGCCCGCCGCCGCCATGCCCACCCCCCTGTATGTCAGCACTGGGACCACTATGTGATTGACACACAGGTCCCAGCGCATGCGCCCTTCATTTAATCTAACATGCATGCCGCTGCGTGTCATCCAGCAAGCGCTCGCTTCCCCAGCGAGCGCTTGCAAGCGCCGCCATTTTCCTCCTCAGTGCACCTGTGCAGCGCTAGCTGGATGACACGCAGTGGCGTGCAAGTTAGATTAGCTGAAGGGCGCATGCGCTGGGACCTGTGTGTCAATCACACCGCGGTCCTAACACTGATATACAGGGGGTGGGCGTGGCAGCGGCAGGGCATCGCATACCTATATCGCATACCACGCCTATCTGATCAAAGGCTGTGTTCAGGTTATTGCACCCAGATTTCATGACAGTTGCACTTTAACAAAATGTATCTTTATTATAACAAAATTGTTATTAATTTTTAAATAGGGATCAATTTATGTGGGCGGGCAGGGCACTAAAAATGTGGCCGACAATAATAAAAAATTGGGTGTGGGTATGTTTTTCACATTTTGTTTTACATTATTTTAGGTAGTACTACTACTGCAAGCATGGAACACACTGTTCCATGATGGGAGTAGTAGTTACCTGTACTAATTGACAGATCGCCCCGGGCCCGTTGTGATCCTCCTGTATAATGTATAGATTCAGCGGCCGCTCTTCTATGGTCCCTCTATGGCACTGACGTACATATACACCTATTCATATTTCCCGCAGAGAGCTGAGATTGGTCAGATGGTTCCAGCCACTCACAGCTCTGAGGGAAATATGAATATGTGTATATATACGGCAGTGCAGGGGACCATAGAAGAGCGGTCGGCCGCATCTATACATCATACAGGAGGATCACAGTGGGTGTCAGGAGTGACACTAGCTGCGATCTGTCGATTAATGCAGGTACTACTACTCCCAACATGGGGCAGAGATCACCCCCTGACACGCGCTGCGATCATCCTTGAAATGCGGAGCGGCTTTCTCCTGCGCTCGCATCTCTGCTCTGTTCTCCGGCCGGCCACTCACCATTCATATTTCCCTCAGAGAGCTGTGATTGGCTGCCACCATCCAGCCAATCCCCACTCTGGGTGGAAAATATGAATGACTGATGTTCTATACACATAACTGGCCGGAGTACAGAGCAAAGATGTGAGGCCTGTATAGAGCCGCTCCACATCTCTGCTATATAATGAACGATCGCATCGGGTGTCAGGAGTGACACCCGGGGCAATATGTCTATTAGTATTGGAACTATTACTCCCATCATGGAACAGTGTGTTCCATGCTGGGAGTAGTAGTACTTCCTAAAAAATATAAAAAATAAAAAAAAGTCAATACACACACTACATTTTTATTATTGTCGGCTAAATTTTTGATGCCCTCTTTGCACACATAAATTGATCCCTGTTTAAAAATTAATTAAAATTTTGTTATAAAAAATATATTTTATATATATAATTTTATTAAATACATTTTTTCCATCACTACTGCATCCTTTTTTATTTTTTTATTTTTTATTTTTTGGTACCCAACAAATTTTGAAAAAACGCCAAAGGGCCAAAAATGCAATTTCCACTCAAATACAAAAATGCCAGAAAAAAATGTCAGACGCAAGAAATTTCACTGGTGTTCTTTTTTCTCTGCCCGTTTTTCCACACACAAAAAAAAAAACGCGGGGAAAAAAACCCAAGTAGAAACTGTGCCCCATCCTTAAACTCCGTATACGGAACTTTTTCAGTATACGGAGCTGTATTAGGGCTCATTTTTTGTGCTGTGAGTTGTAGTGAGGATGTGATGAAGGGCAGATGTTATTACCCTAGAGGCAGATGGCATTAACCCCTTGTATTCGTGATGCCAGGGCATGGTTTCCTCAACACTACCCGAGGTGTGGCCGCTGGTTCCTGGGCCAGGCGCGGGGCAAATAATCACTCCGATGCAAAGTTACAGAACAACGGCAGCTTTACTGAGGCAGATAGATGGAATAGTCTTTATAGCTCAGTTAGGCCCAAGGAGATGATCAGTGACCAGGAGACTTGTGGGCTCGCTGGGACTTGTAGTGGATTTAGACTGAATACTGCAGACCCATGCTGACATTATCAGATTTGACTGACTTGACTAGGACTGACTAGACTTCCCCCCTGTGACTGCTTACCAGGCTTTGACATTCTCCTGAAGGGGCACTTGGTGATGGAACCGTGGCTGCGTGGTTAGGCCTTGGGTCTCTTCAGGACACCAGACACTCTCAGGTCTTGAATGTACTGTAGCTCAGCAGAAAATAAACTAAGACTGAACTGTTAGCTCCTCCCTTGGTTTATAAGGGAGTGTTTTAGTGGGGTCCCATAGGTCACCCACTAGTCACCTGGTCACTGGCACCTTACATGTCTTAACATCAGGACTTCTAAAGCAAATACATTAACCATTTGTATGTACAATAAGAAAACTAGAGTCCTGAAAAGGACCATAGATTGTACAGAAGGGCCACTTCTCTACTGGGCCACCACATGATGGTTAATGGCGGGCGTCAGCATGATCGCTGATGTCCTGCATTACCTGCTGATCTCTGGCTGCTAATAGCAGTAGGGACACCCTGTGTATGAAAAAGAGCACAGCTCCTGCGCGCCCTTCATGTACAGGACATAAATGTTTGTCCTGGTGTGTGAAGTACTAGGTCATCAGGATGTACATTTATATCCATTGTCCTTAAGGGGTTTAACAGAAAAAAAAATCCATCTCTTCCTGATTACTGGAAAAAAAATGGGAAAAAAGTCAGAAGGCTGTACTGTCACCCAAAAGAATTCATCAGGATCCTAGTAGTAAAGTTTAATCTTCATTATTAGTCTAATTACAACAAGTTTTGGGGATGCAGCTCACCTTCATCATCAGATACCAGAAAAGCATGATGTTTATCTGGTATCTGATGAAGACGACCTACATACCTGAAACACGTTATGGTTAGACAAATAAAGTAGAATAAATTCTGTTAATTTAGCTGTGGGTGGTCAGGAATGGCGAAGCCTTTACGCAAAAGTCATACATATTACGTCCCTGAGCAGATACCATACAGTCAGTAAAGGAGGGACACCCTTGGTTGCCCATCCCATCCGCTATCTTGCCTTCCTGGCCCTGCCTTGGTGGAGATGGTCAGATATAATATTTTACAGTGACCCCCCCCGACTTACATTGGCCCCGACATACAATCATTTCAGCATGTTGAAGGCAGCATCAACATACAATGCTTTTGTATGTCGGAGCCATTGCATAAACCGCTATCCGGCAGCGCAGACTGCTTCAGCTGCCACCGGATAGCCGTTTACGGTGCCCCGTGTGGTCCGCTGACGATCACTTACCTGTCCTCGGGGCTCCGGCGCGTCCTCTTCGGGATCCCCTGCATCGTCGGCACTCTCCATCGTCGTCATCACGTCACTGCGCATGCCGTCCCGTCATCCAATAGGAGCGGCGTGTGTAGCGACGTGATTGCGGCGACGGAGAGCGAGGATGCCGGGGAAGCAGAGGCCTTGCCGGTGCGTCGGTGACACCTCGGGGACATGGCGACAGCGATGGAAGGCGACATCCAGGGCAGCGGTGACTAGCGGTGACGGTCCGGAGCGGCGGGGACAGGTGAGTACAACCTCCAATACCAGTGGTCTCCAACCTGCTGACCTTCAGATGTTGCAAAACTACAACTCCCTGCATGCCCGGAGAGCCGTTGGCTGTCCGGGCATGCTGGGTGTTGTAGTTTTGCAACATCTGGAGTTCCGCAGGTTGTAGACCACTGTCCTATACTTTACATTGCACGGATCCCTCAACACACGATGGTTTCAACAAACGATGGTCCATTTGGAACGGATTACCATCGTATGTTGAGGGACCACTGTATTTGCTATTAACCTACTGTATTTATATATATATATACATATATATATATATATATATATATATATATATATATATATATGCTGAGAATCCTTATAGACAGCTGTGAAAAATATTCTTATCTTTACTCATTAACTTCTCGTCAAACATGATAATAATGACCCTTCAATACAGTATATTGGCCCGGATAGCCCATAAATTATACACACCCGAGTGACAATGATAACATATTTTACATTTGTTGGAACGTCTGTCTCATCTTGGAAATTTATTTATCTGTACTCTGGTCTTAGAATATACCGTAAATGATTGTGGGATCAGACTGCACAGAGCTCTCTCTTTTCTTGTTACCATGGAGATGCTTACACTTGTAGAGGAGCTGTAGACGTAAAACGAGATTATTGGTGAGAGATTATTGATTCCAACAAGAAAGGGGTCGACTGTTGGGATGAAGGGTGGGGGTGGGGGGTAGACTGGGTAAAAGAAAAACTATACCTACTGATCCTCCACCACTGCCATTCTGATGTTGCCCGGGTCCTTCCTGGTCTCCACTTCCTGGTCTCCACTTCCGGGTCTCCACTTCCTGGTCTCCTCTCCACAAGGTAATGCTGGCTTAGCCAATGACTGGGTAAGGCGGGTCACCTTTGTGAATGAATAGGCATGGATGTAGAAAGAACCACGAAAAGGAGATGAGTAGGGACCTGGGCAACATTGGAATGGCAGTGGTGAGAAATTGTAGAGGCGAGTACTCCTTTATTTTCTAGGATACACCATAAATTTCTGATAAACGGAAGCCCCACCCACACTTGTCTCCAGAATATGGTGGTCCTCTGTCCCCGTCCTGCCTGGTGGACCACTAGCTTCATCCAGATAGTACAGACTCAACACTGAAGTGGCAGGAACCATGGAAGCAGCTGAGCCATCACTGTCTTATACAGTCTCTATAATTTTGTTATACTTCAATGGCAGTGGTGGGGATCAGTCAGTTGAGTACTAATGTTTTTTATTTAAAGGGTACCTTTCATCAAAAAAAACTTTTGATATATTATAGATTAATGTATGCATAATAACTTTACAATTGCATGTTATTAAGAAATACGCTTCTTTCTATTTAGTTTTCCACCTTGAAAAAATGACCACTAGGGGTCTCCCTACCAGTCCTTTTTTTTTTTTATAGATTTCAGACTCATGCAGGAGTCCTAAATCTCAGACTTCAGCCGGGACACAGAAAAAATCTCTGGCAGTGAGCAGTGCTGAGTTTGTCTGTGTCCTGGCTGCAGTTTGAGATTTAGGACTCCTGCATGAGTCTTAAGTCTATAAAAAAGGACTGGTAGGGAGACCCCTATTGGTCATTTTTTCAAAGTGGAAAATTTAATAGAAAGAAGCATATTTTTTAATGACATGCAATTGGAAAGTTATTCTGCATACATTAATCTATAATATATCCAAAGTTTTTTTTTGATGAAAGGTACCCTTTAATAGACTTTCTATAAAATAATATACTGCTGAATTTGGGAAAAAATAGGGGGGGGGGGGAAAGCCATACAGCTCCCAATCTGCTTGTCCCCGGATCTTCTTCCTGCTTCCAAGAAGAGCGATCGGCGCAGGACCGGCCAGCTGCCACTCACTGTGTAGTCATGGATACTAGAGTTATAGGGACAGATTCTTGATTGTTTACACTGGTATGGGGGAATTAGCATCAGCCTCAGCCTCTGAATCAACACAGTAGGGAAACAATAAGGATATAGGTTGAACTTGATGGAGTATTGTCTTTTTCAACCTTATGAACTATGTCACTGTGTTACTGGCCTCAGCAGTGTCCCATCTTGCCCAGTAATTGGCTGAGCCAGCAGGTTCTGTACCAGAAGTAGGAGGAAGACTGAAGATCTGGGGTCCAGATGGAACATATTAGAAGCTGCGGGAGACGAGGGCTAGGTCGCTAGTAAGGCATTTTTTAGCGGTCCTAGAGCTAGATGTGGTGAGGGTGTGATGAGGGCAGATGTTATTACCCTAGGGGCAGATGGCATTAAACCCTTGTGTTCGTGACGCCAGAGTGTGGTTTAACCTCTTCCATCGTCTCTGCTTCTCGCAGGTTACGACTGGCATAGGCAATTACTCGCTCTTGTCCATCTTGAACTTGGGACAGGACAGCTCCCAGACCTTCAAAACTGGCATCAGTATATAGCTGAAATGGTTGACTGTAGTCTGGATACGCCAAGATGGATGGTTTTGTCAGCAGAAGAAAGCTCAGAACATTGTCTCTTGCTCTTTAACCCATTCAATAGGTAGTCTTCCATTATAATGATCCTTCGCTGTACCCTGTAGGAGAGCTGTGAGGGGTTCTGCAATTTGGGCGAAGTGTGGGATGAAGCGGCGGTAGTAGCCGGTGAATGCCAGGAAGCTCCTTACATCTTTTACAGTGTGCGGGGTAGGCCAGTTCTTGACAGCTTCCACCTTTTCAGGATTTGGTTGATCTCCCTCTGTGCTGACAACATGACCCAAGTAATGGACTTGAGGTTTGAGGCGCACACCCGTATCCTGTTCATAGGATGCCAAAAGTTGTGGTGAGGGGGTGATGAGGGCAGATGTTATTACCCTAGGGGCAGATGGCATTAACCCCTTGTGTTCATGATGCCAGGGTGTGGTTTAACCTCTACACCACCCAAAGGTATATCGCTGGATCCTGGACTAGGCACGGGGGCAAATAATGACTCAGACGCCAAGTTATGGAACAACAGCAGCCTTACTGAGATAGACAGGTGTAACAGTCTTAACAGCTTGGCTAGGCCCAAGGAGGTGACCAGTGACCTTAGAGACTTTGGGGTTTCTGTGGCTTGTAATGGATTTGGACAATTTGCTGCCGGCCCACACTGACTTGACACCGATTGATCTTGACAGACTTGACTGGGACTGACTAGACAAACTTCACCCTGTTTGTAGCTTGCCAGGTTTTGACATTCACCTGTGGGGCAGTGGACTTGTGGGTGCGTGGCTTCTTGGTAGGCTTTTGGCCTCCTCAGGACACCCGACACTCTCTCGGGACTCGACCTCACTGTACACTGCAAAGACTCAAAGAGAGTGAACTAGCTCCACCCAGGGTTTATATGGGGGAGACTCTGGAGGGGTCCCATAGGTCACTCTATAGGTCCCATGGTCACTGGTGCCTTCCTTGGTCACAACCTATGACAACAGTATTTAAAGGTACATAACACTATATACACTTTACATTGATTATCATAGACATTTAACACTCTTCACAGAACATAGGTACGGGGAGGGGGGGGGGGGGTCGGGGGGGTTTAGCCCAGAGGTCACTGAATGGAGTACGCCTGACAGGGCAGCAAGGGTACAGGGGTGCAACTACTTTACTAGGCCACCTTGGTCTAAACCTTGTGTAAAAGGAAAAGTAACAATGACGCTCTTGTTGTCATATCCTTACCCCATATTCCGACCGATAAAACTCTCCGTTCTCACTAATGTTGGTAGATTAGGGAAGATTAAGCTATATTTTTTGATGACAAATAAGTGACATGTGACCAAGTGTCATCGAAATATCTCCAGCCATTTGGAAGATATGCTGCAACATACATACTGTACACACATACATAAACATACATACATACACCCATACGTATGTGAGGGCTCCTCAGTGATGCTTGTCCTACCGCCACCCTTCCCAAGAGCGATAGGAAGGTAGATAATAATAGAATGTCCACAACCGGAGAGTTTTCTGAAACAGGTATAACTTTTACTGAAGATTTTCTGCAAGCTTCAATAACAGAACAGTCTCTATGCATACAACTGCTTCTTTGGAGATTGACAAAGGTTGGGACTTTAGCAAATTAGAGTCTTTAAGTATCATGCGCTTTTCCACTGGATTTAGGGGATTTAGTTGCGGTCCAGTAGTCATGCTAGCATTAGCGGGGGTAGTTTTGAACTCACGGTTTAGTTCTGCTGAGGCCGGTAGGTTTTCAGGCCTAGCAGGTCTTTGCAAGTTGGGCAGATCCGTCCTGCTAGACCGGCATCCACGAGAGCAGCAACCCAAGAGAGCGATAATTGGCTACAGCTCCCTTATATGGACAGGGGCTGGACTAAAGCTATTGGTCCAATACTTGTGTCAATCACCATTACAAAGGATTGTGGGCAACATGTGACCCAAGGACCTCCAAAGGTCCTCCAACATACCATAGAGGAGATTAACATGGTCACATGACCGAAGGTCCTGCGACGCTAAACAAGGTAAGTACTTTATGTTATATTAGATATACATTATTTACTAAATATATACACGTATTAACACTAGAGAATTAGACTTAAGAAGAGGTGACTAGGGGCTGTCCCAGCTGAGGGACCCTACCTGAACGCAGTTACTCTGACTTTGGGGACCTCTACACTAGGTACGGTATGTAATACGGTACCAGGACACCACACGTAAACATACATACATACTGTACGTCCACATATATATATACACATGCGTAAATACATACACACATATATAAGCACATCACATACATACACATGCATACATTTATAAACATATACTTTCACACACGCATGCATAGTACATACACACACATACTCTACGTGTATGTACATAACATATATACATTGATATATATATATATATATATATATATATATATGTTAGCATTTTTTTGCTATGTGTTTCCGCCTCTCATGTAGCTCCCGGCCAAGAATACGGATGAGACAGACACATCGCAACTAAATAAGAAAATGTAATCACTCCAGGAAATGGCTAACGCGGTCTATTGTTAGCTGTATTATCCGGCGCTGAATCGCAATATGTAAATCGAGGATGGCAGGTCCACTCTACGACTTCAAATGAATCTGGAAATGAAGACGACGGCGCGAGGCGACCCAGTTGGCTCATCCCTTACTGCAAATTAGGCATCTGCCCCCATTTCCCATCATCGGCTGAATCTGCCCGTCCGGATAGACGTTGTCTGAACAGGCTCTGACGGGAAGAAATACTGTGGGTGGTGTCAGAACTGGAGCAGAAAGGGTGACCTATTACTTGGATCCAGGTAATGAAGCCAGGAGAACATCTTCAGGCCGAATAGCAAAATCTATTCCGAGAGCGGCGACACTAAGGACTCTCTAGTCGACTCAGCAGGTCCGAGCCGCCAAAGATCCATCGTGAACCGAGCTACTAAGTAACGAAGAGATGTTCTCCTAATGAGTATTCGATAACTGCTGCATTTTAATGCCGCTCCTTCAGCAATCCTATACTGATCCATTAGCCACCATACCGAGGACTATGAGAGGGTTAAATTTTCAGCACCATCCAAAGGGGAAAGAATATGCAAAGTCCTTGTACCTTTCAATGTAAAAAAAAGGAGATGTACTGTACTAGTATTGTGATAGCCTGGGGGAGTAGGGTATAGGGAGTGTAGCTGTGCGGTTACTAAGGGTGCTTGCTTAACCCTTTCTATTCGTGACGCCAGGGTGAGGGCTATTCTCTGTATGCTTGTCCTAACGCCACCCTTCCCAAAAGCGATAGGGAGATAGGAAATAATTGATTGTCCACAACCGGGGATTTGCAGAAACTTGTCAGAAATTTTATTGAAAATTTTATGCAGTAATGAACAGGAATAGTCCATATAACAGAGTCTATTAGAGCTTGACAAGTGGTTGGGACCTCGTGAGTCCATTGAGCTTAGGGAGGTAATTGTTGCACTGATCCACTGGATTTAGGGGTTTAGATTCGGTCCAGTAATCACGCTAGCTTTAGCGGGGATTGAGATGTTAACTTACTGTTTAGTTTTAGGCTGAGGCCGGCAGGTTTCTGGCCTAGCTTGTCTTTGAAAGTTGCGCAGATCCGTCCTGATAGTCCGGCTGTCACGAGAGCAGCAACCCAAGAGAGCGATCATTGGCTACCGCTCCCTTATATGGGCAGGGGCTGGACTTAAGCTCACTGGTCCATAACAACTGTCAATCTCCTGTACAGAGAGTTATGGGTAAACATGTGACCCAAGGACCTCCAAAGGTCCTCCAACATACCATAGAGGAATTAACATAGTCACATGACCGAAGGTTAATACACATTGTTAATTATATACATTTACACATCATATAATTAGAGCAGGAGGAGGCGACTTTGACTTTGGGGACCACTACACAAGGTACGGTATGCAATACGGTCCCGGGACAGACACCACAGTATGTTTCAGTGTTTTCCAACCAGTGTGCCTCCAGCTGTTGTAAAACTACAACTCCCTTCATGCCCGGACAGCCTTTGGCTGTCCGGGCATGGTTGGAGTTGGAGTTTTGCAACAACTGGAGGCACCCTAGTTTGGAAACAGTTGCCTAAGGTGTCAGACTAAGGTGTAAGATCGACTTTTGGTTTAAACTCAACCTAAAGTGCGAGCTCAGACTAAGGATATGTTCACACGGCAGAATTTCCGCGTGGAACATCTGTCACGGAAATTCAAATTACAGTGTCCGCAGAAAGAATAGACATGTCTATTCTATCTGCGGACATTGCACGGAATGCATTAGAAGATGACGCGTTCCCGAGCGGTCCTCCGCATTCAGGGGCAATTAACATAGCCTCAGATATAAACTCAGCCCAAGGTGTGAGCTCAGACTAAGAATAGGAAAGGAATTCGTCCAGCACTCGGGATATGCAGGTAAAATAAATTCTTGCTTTATTAAAGGGGTATTCCGGTGGAAAACTTTTTTTTTAATCAACTGGCTCCAGAAAGTTAAACAGATTTGTAAATTACTTCTATTAAAAAATCTTAATCCTTCCAGTACTTATTAGCTGCTGAATACTACAGAGGAAATTATTTTCTTTTTGGAACACAGAGCTCTCTGGTGACATCACGAGCACAGTGCTCTCTGCTGACACCTCTGTCCATTTTAGGAACTGTCCAGAGTAGGAGAAAATCCCCATAGAAAACATATGCTGCTTTGGACAGTTCCTAAAATGGACAGAGAGGTCAGCAGAGAGCACTGTGGTCATGATGTCAGCAGAGAGCACTGTGTTCCAAAAAGAAAAGAATTTCCTCTGTAGTTTTCATCAGCTAATAAGTACTGGAAGGATTTAGTTTTGATGGGACTTTTTGATCGCTTTTTATAAAAATATTTTATGGCTATAAAAAGTGACCAAAAATATGCAATTTTGGACTTTGGAATTTTTTTTTTACATGTACGCCATTGACCGTGCGGTTTAATTAACATTATATTTTTATAGTTCGGACATTTATGCACACGGCAATACCACATATGTTTGTTTATTTTTGTTTACATATTTTTTTTATGGGAAAAGGGGGGTGATTCAAACTTTTATTGGGAAAGGGGTTATTAACTTATTTTTTTTTACATTGATTTTTACACATTTATAGCCCCCATAGGGGACTATTACATGCAATCTTCTGATTGCATATATTGATCAATGCTATGCCATAGCATAGCAGTTATCGGCGCTCAATTTCTCCAGCCTGGATCTCAGACATGGAGCAATCCATAGCCGATCGGATGCCGAGGAGGAAGGTAGGGACCCTCCTCGTGTGTTCTCAGCTGATTGAGATACTGCGGTTTGTGATCCCGATCAGCCCGATTGAGCTGCCGGGAAGCATTTTTTTACATGTTAGATGCGGCAATCATCTTTGATCGCTGCATTTAAGGGGTTAATACTGGACATCTGTAATGATTCGGCTAGCTGGATGTGGATCCTCATATGTCAGCGAGGGATTGGCGTGGACCGTGTCGGTGGACCGGTTCTAGGGTTGCTACTGGTTTTCACCAGAGCCCGCCGCAAAGCGGGATGGTCTTGCTCCGGCGGTGGCAACCAGGTCGTATCCACCGGCAACGGCTCAACCTCGCTGACTGCTGAGAAGGCGTGGGACAGAAGGACTAGGCAGAAGCAAGGTCAGACGTAGCAGAAGGTCGGGGCAGGCGGCAAGGTTCGTAGTCAATAGTAATAGCAGGAGGTCAGGAACACAGTAATGGTAAACACAGTAGTAGCTTTCTCTAGGCACTAAGGCAACAAGATCCGGCAAGGAAGTGCAGGGGAAGTGAGGTTATATGGACATGGGGCAGATGGAGGCTAATCAGACTGATTGGGCCAGGCACCAATCACTGGTGCACTCGCCCTTTAAATCTTAGAGAGCTGGCGCGCGCGCCCTAGAGAGCGGAGCCGCGCGCGCCAGAACATGATAGCCGGGGACCGGGATGGGTAAGTGGCTTGGGATGCGATTCGCGAGCGGGCGCGTCCCGCTATGCGAATCGCATCCCCATCATGAATGTCAGTGCAGCGCTCCCGGTCAGCGGGTCCGACCGGGGCGCTGCATAGAGGAGAACGCCGTGAGCGCTCCGGGGAGCAGGGACCCGGAGCGCTCGGCGTAACAGTACCCCCCCCTTAGGTCTCCCCCTCTTTTTGTCTCCTTGTCCCTTCAAAAGAGACGAGAAAATAGGGGACGCCACTTGAGTCTCCTTCTGGAAAAAGAAGTCCTGGGTAGCTACACCAGGCAGGCAGTTCAGAAGGAATGGGGAGGGGGGGTAGAGGGAGAAGCATGTCACAGGGCAGAGTGTCACCAGGACGGGGGCTATGAGGAGGAAACACTGAGGCCCGACAGACGGGGCTGGGAGCAGACGTGAGGCATTTCTTGCGGCAAGCAGGACCCCAATTCTTGATCTCCCCGGTGGTCCAGTCAAGGGTGGGAGAATGATGCTGGAGCCATGGCAGACCGAGGAGGACTTCAGAGGTGCAGTTGGGCAGGACCAAAAATTCAATTTTCTCGTGATGTAGTCCAATGTTCACAAGCAGGGGCTCTGTGCGGTAATGCACAGTGCAGTGCAACTTCACTCCGTTGACCGAAGAAATGTAGAGCGGCTTGTCGAGACGGGTCACCGGGATGCAGTACCTATCAAGCAAAGAGGCCAGAATAAAATTTCCAGAAGAACCAGTGTCCAAGATGGCCACGGCTGAGAAGGAGGAGTTGGCAGAAGGAGAAATTCGCACGGGCACAGTGAGACATGGAGAAGCAGACTTCGTACCGAGACGCTACACCCATGTGAGCTGGGTGCGTGCGTGCGTTTTCCAGACGTGGAGGACGAATAGGGCAATCCACCAAGAAATGTTCGGTACTAGCGCAGTACAGACATAGATTTTTATCCCTACGGCGAGACCTCTCTTCAATAGTCAGGCGAGACCGATCCACTTGCATAGCCTCCTCGGCAGGAAGCACAGGGGTAGATTGCAAAGGATACCGTGAGAGAGGTGCCCAGGGATGAAGGTCTTTTTCCTGGCGGAGTTCCTGGTGTCTTTCAGAAAAACGCATGTCAATGCGGGTGGCCAAATGGATAAGTTCATGCAGGTTGGCAGGAATTTCTCGTGCGGCCAGCACATCTTTGATGTTACCGGATAAGCCTTTTTTAAAGGTCGCGCAGAGAGCCTCGTTGTTCCAAGATAATTCAGAGGCGAGGGTACGAAATTGGATGGCGTATTCGCCTACAGAAGAACTACCCTGGACCAGGTTTAACAAGGCAGTTTCCGCAGAAGAAGCTCGGGCTGGTTCCTCAAAGACACTGCGAACCTCAGAGAAGATGGACTGTACAGTGGCGGTGACAGGATCATCGCAGTCCCAGAGCGGTGTGGCCCATGACAAAGCCTTCCCAGATAGGAGACTAACCACGAAAGCCACCTTCGACCGTTCTGAAGGAAATTGGTCCGACAACATCTCCAAATGTAGGGAACATTGTGACAGGAAACCACGGCAGAGTCTAGAGTCCCCATCAAATTTGTCCGGCAGGGACAAGCGGAGGTTAGGAGCGGCCACTCGCTGCGGAGGAGGTGCAGGAGCTGGCGGAAGAGATGGTAGCTGCTGTTGCAGTTGCTGTAGCTGCGACTGAAGTTGCTGTAACACGGTGGTCAAGTGCGACAGCTGTTGAGCTTGTTGGCCGATCAGTCGGGATTGCTGGGCGACCACCGTGGATATGTCAGCGATACTTGGCAGCGGCACGTCAGCGGGATCCATGGCCGGATCTACTGTAATGATTCGGCTAGCTGGATGTGGATCCTCTGTGTCAGCGAGGGATTGGCGTGGACCGTGTCGGTGGACCGGTTCTAGGGTTGCTACTGGTTTTCACCAGAGCCCGCCGCAAAGCGGGATGGTCTTGCTGCGGCGGTAGCAACCAGGTCGTATCCACCGGCAACGGCTCAACCTCGCTGCCTGCTGAGAAGGCGTGGGACAGAAGGACTAGGCAGAAGCAAGGTCAGACGTAGCAGAAGGTCGGGGCAGGCGGCAAGGTTCGTAGTCAATAGTAATAGCAGGAGGTCAGGAACACAGTAATGGTAAACACAGTAGTAGCTTTCTCTAGGCACTAAGGCAACAAGAAAACTGATTGGTTGCTATGGGCAACTGAGCAACTTTTCCTCTGGACAGGTTTTGATAAATCTCCCCCATTGTGCCTCAGGGAGTGGTGACCATGAGGAGCCTAAACTCACTGGGGGTAGACCTAACGGAGTGTCGGCACTTGTACCATTTGAAGGAGTACTCTGGTGTAGACTACTCCTGCTCCGTCCTGCCCGGGCTGCAAAAAAAATGAAAATAAACCATCACTCACCTTCCTGGGTTCCCGCAGAGCGCCACTACAGCTGATCGGTCCTCCGGTCCATCTTCTTCATACTTCCGTGCGTGTGAACGAAGCATCACATGGCGCTCAGCCTATTATGGGCCGAGGCAGAACATCGCGGTGGCCGGCGATAGGCTGAGCGCCATGTGACGCTTCGTTCACACAGAAGTATGAAGAAGATGGACCGGAGGACTGATTAGCTGTAGTGGCTTAAAAAAATTAAAAGATTTAATGATTGGGGAAAAAGTTAAATTCTAAAAGAGTTAAACTACTTCTTAAAGGTTAAAAAAGCAGCTAAGTGCCTCACTATTTTATATTCTACACAAGTCACATTAAGGTCAATCTAAAGACTCATCCCACTTATATATTTATATTTCAGGAGATATTGTTCTTACGTGAGATAATGCTATTGGTGAGATTAATAATACATGGTAACATTGAAAGACTTTCATGGGTTTTATTATCTCCTTCTTTGCTGACTAGGTATTAGGACCATCTAGTCGGTAGTGCTGCGCTGGTGGTACCCCCAGGAGAGAAAATCATGTTAAAAGGGTACTCCACCCCTAGACATCTTATCCCCTATTCAAAGGATAGGGGATAAGATGTCTGATCGTGGGGGTCCCGTCGCTGAGGACCCCAGTGATCTCCCTGCTGCACCTAGCGTTCGTTAAGAGCGTTAGGTGCAGTGCCGGAAGCTCGAGACCTAACGGCCACGACCCGCTCGTGACATCACGACCACGCCCCCTCAATGCAAGTCTATGGGAGGGGGGCGTGACATCCGTCACGCCCCCCTCCCATAGACTTGCATTGAGGGGGCATGGCCGTGACGTCACGAGTAGGGCGTGACCTTGAAGTCACGGGCCTCCGCCCCGCATCGCCAGTCATCCGGAGCGAAGTTCGTTCCATGCACCGGATATCTGGGGTGCCGCAGCCGAGATCGCGACCCTCGCTCTAAGATGTCTAGGGGCAGAGTACCCCTTTAAGATGGAAATGTTCCCCTCTATCCGCTCAGTGTTTGTTGATGTGTAAATGACGGGAACATCCACTACAGGACAGGATCCTTGTAGGTAAGAATTCCATGTTATAATAGTCCCATAATTATCTTGTGTTTATGATGATTTTGCATATATTAATTTGTATCACTACTTAATATTTGATGTAATTATTTTCTGTTTTCAGCCTGGGTGTGTTTGACTTTTCGGCGTCCTTCTCTCTGGCATAGTAGATGTACGTCCTTGGATCCTCCAGACAAGATGCCTCTTTTACTCTCTAGAATGATGTCATTAAATTTCCCTAAGTTATTTTGGATACAATGTGATCACTTTGCACCGTATGATGCCATCAAAGTCGGCGGACAATGTCACCCTAAAGTAGGTTGTGAATATTTTCAGCAGATAAGTTTCCCTTAAACTTTCAACTGGTGCCAGTAAGTTAAACAGATTTGTAAATTACTTCTATTAAAAAATCTTAATCCTTCCAGTACTTATTAGCTACTGGATACTATAGAGGAAATTATTTTCTTTTTGGAGCACAGTGCTCTCTGCTGACATCTCTGTCCATTTTAGGAACTGTCCAGAGCAGCATATGTATGCTATGGGGATTGGCTCCTACTCTGGACAGTTCCTAAAATGGACAGAGATGTCAGCAGAGAGCACTGTGCTCCAAAAAGAAAATAATTTTCCTCTGTAGTATTCAACAGCTAATAAGTACTAGAAGGATTAGGATTTTTTAATAGAAGTAATTTACAAATCTGTTTAACTTTCTGGCACCAGTTGATTAAAAAAAAAAAGTTTTCCACCGGAGTACCCCTTTAATTTGAGGCAGAATTCCGTAAGAAGAAATCATTCCGTGTGGATCCACCATATACTTGTGCTTTTCCCGAGGTTTAATAGGCAGCTCTTAGGCCCCAATGACAATTATGTAAAGGTCTACAACTATTACAAGTCATCCACAGTAATGGTCTCCCCAAAAAAGGGAAAAGGGACCTAATGAGTTCCCCTAGACTCTAGGTGGGGGATGTTAGTTCAGAGTTAAAGAGGTTATCCAGGAATTAAAAAAAACAGCTCCTTGTCTGTCCCCAGGTTGTGTGTGGTATTACAACTCAGCTCCATTTATTTCAATGGAACTGAGCTGCAGAACCACACCCAGCCTGGAGACAGACAGGGACTGATTTTTGTAAAAAAAATTAAAAAAAAAAGCTGTTTTTCTATTCCTGGATAACCCCCTTTAACACTGCTGCAGCAAGACACCGACTGCCAGGGGGGCATCCGCTCCAGTTAGGAGGGAAGGAGGAGCGCAGGGCAGGCCAGAAAGTTGCTGGTAGTGGAGGACTCAATCATAAGGGGGACAGACAGGGCGATCTGTCACAAAAAAAATTTGTGCTTTTCAATAAATCTTTTGAATCTGAAAAATCAGCAGGGGATCAAATATTTTTTTTCCTTCACTGTATGCCGGTGATTTTTTCCCCCTCATATTTGCAGACAAAAATCTGTATCAAATTGCGGCTATAAACCTCATCGAAAAATTGCGCGTTGCAGATTTTTAACCTAAAGCCTTGCAAATTTGTTTGGAAATTTGTTTCCCTTTCAACTTGATACGGACCCATCGCAAAATCTGCCATTGTAGGTTTGATATTTTATTTAGTGTTGGGCGCGAATATTCGCATTTCGAATTTTTATTGCGAATATCGCAAATTCGAGAATATTGCGAATATATTCGCTATATATTCAAAATTACGAATATTCACTTTTTTTCACATATTCGCTTATTCCTTCTTTTTACTTATGGGCCAATTAGAATGATGCAAATACACTTGTCAGAGGTTATCAACAACATCCCTAGCAACCAATAGGAAAGTTGCCCACCCCACCCCCTCACTGTTTTCTCCCTCGAATACCCAAATATGCGAATATAACGTAGACGCGAAATTCGCGAATATAAGACGAATATTCGTCTATATATTCGCGAAATATCGCAAATTCGAATATGGGCAATGCCACTCATCACTAATTTGACTTAGTCATAAAATTATGATTTAATAAGGTAAGGGTGCATTCGTTCACACCACGTTTTTGCAATACAGTTCCCGTATACATTTTCAATGTGAAAACCGTACGGAACCGTATTGAAAACCGTCTGCATTGACTCTCCATTGGAAACCGTATGCCAAAAGATGCATCAGGTTGTGTACATTTTGCGTCTTGTACGGTTTTGTCAGTTTTTTCCCCGTACCCAAAACTGTAGTCTACCACGGTTTTTTGGTCCGGGTGAAAAACTGTATTAAACCGTATACGCTTTTTTTTTTTTAACATGGGAGTCAATGGGAACCGTACAGAACTGTATGTGCATACGGTTCCATCCGGTTTTCACCATCCGGTTTTTGACTTTGCAGTTTTTTTTTTCTTGGAATTTCAATCAAACAAATGAAACTTTATTCATAATGGAGTGAAAAGTTAAAAACGTATACATTTTTTTTTCTTAAAAAACTGATGCAACCGGAGATCATTTTTTAAACCATATACGTTTTTTTACCTTATACAGTGGTCCCTCAACATACGATGGTAATCTGTTCCAAATGGACCATCGTTTGTTGAAACCATCGTATGTTGAGGGATCAGTACAATGTAAAGTATAGGACAGGGGTCTACAACCTGCGGACCTCCACATGTTGCAAAACTACAACACCCAGCATGCCCGGACAGCCAACGGCTGGTAGTTTTGCAACATCTGGAGGTCCGCCGGTTGAAGACCACTGGTATTGGAGGTTATACTCACGTGTCCCCGCCGCTTCGGACCGTCACCTCTCATCACCGCTGCCCTGGATGTCGCCCTCCATCGCTGTCGCCGCGTCCCCGGGGTGTCCCCGACTCTCCGGCAAGGCCTCTGCTTCCCCGGCATCCTCGCTCTCCGTCGCCGCCTCACGTCACTACGCACGCCGCTCCTATTGGATGACGGGACGGCGTGCGCAACAACGTGATGACGACGATGGAGAGCACCGACGATGCAGGGGATCCCGAAGAGGACGCGCCGGACCCCCGAGGACAGGTAAGTGATCGTCAGCGGACCACACGGGGCACCGTAAACGGCTATCCGGTGGCAGCTGAAGCAGTCTGCGCTGCCGGAAAGCCGTTTATGCGATGGCCCCGACATACAAAAGCATCGTATGTTGATGCTGCCTCTGAGAGTGATCGTATGTTGAAATTATCGTATGTCGGGGCCATCGTAGGTCGGGGGGTCACTGTACGGGTTAAAATTTGTTCACACGTTTTGATACAGTTTAGTCCGGTTTTGAGGAATCAGTTTTTCATCAAAAACCAGATACGGGAACTGTACCACGAAAACATGGTGTGAATGCGCCATAAATGAAGAAGGCCCGTAGACTGGAATCCACCATGGAGCCGCGCCGTCACTACACAGCGAGATATATATGTGTGTAGACATCTTGAAGAAGTAGAAGTACAGATAACATTACACATTGAAGGCTGCGCCATTCTCTTCGTGGGGAGGTATAAATAGCTCGTAACAGATTCCGCAAGGTGTGAGGAAGACATCTGATTCCCCGGCTCCGTATCTGCCGCTTGCGCGATTGTAATGCAAATATATACAGTGCAAACAGCAGCGTATAGAAAGCAATACGTCAAATAGAGGAGGGTAAAGGACTCCTGTGTTAACAAGAATTTTTTGAAAAGTATAAGATCTCGCTGACAAGCCGCATTAAATATTAATTCCTCAGTCCGCAGAGACCTTGTTACGCTCGTGTTTTTTACCAGCACAGGTTTCTGAACAAAACCACCCAGCTGATTCCATCTCCCGGCTTTGTTCTAGCTGAGCTGCTAAAAAAGCAACAGGAATATGATAGTAGCGCGGCGGATAATTAATGTCTTACTTTTTGGGTAATAGTTATCGGGGTGAGGGAAGAAATTACTGCAGAATATGCGGGAGGAGGGGGGGGGGATTACAGATAGGTTATGGCAGATAGTTACTGCTGAATTATACTCACTGTCACAAGGCATCATTTATTACAGGTAGTGTAGAGCACCAATATTCGTAATGCGAATCTTTATTGCGAATAACGAATATTTAGAATATAGTGCTATATATTCGCAATGACGAATATTCGTGTTTTTTTTCTTTTCACATGTGAATTTTTATGCGAATTTTCAATGCTAATTTTCGCATGGAAAAAAAGGGAATGAACACAGCGAATATGCGAATTTCGCGAACATAGGACGAATAATCCTCAATTTATTCGCAATAAATCGTGAATTCGAATATGACCCCTGCTGCTCATCACTAATTACAGGTATAAACTCTGTACATGATGTTGCAGTTGCGCTCCGGCCGGACTCGCCGGCCGTGAGCGCTTTCTGGCCCACGCTGTCGGCGGGGCTGAGATTCGCATCGTGGGACGCGCCCGCATGCGAATCTCAGCCCGTTGTCACTTATGGTCCCGTGTCTGCTCCATGTGTCCCCACAGCTCTGGCGCCCGTGCCTCTGACTTCTAGGGCGTGCGCGTGTCGGAGCTCACTTTCTTAACCCCTTAAGGACTCAGCCCATTTTGGCCTTAAGGACTCAGACAATTAAATTTTTACGTTTTTGTTTTTTCCCGCTCGCCTTCTAAAAATCATAACTCTTTTATATTTTTATCGCCAGACTAGTATGAGGGCTTGTTTTTTTGCGCGACCAGTTGTTCTTTGTAATGACATCACTCATTATATCATAAAATGTATGGCGCAACCAAAAAACACTATTTTTGTGGGGAAATTAAAACAAAAAACGCAATTTTGCTAATTTTGGAAGGTTTCGTTTTCACGCCGTACAATTTATGGTAAAAATGACGTGTGTTCTTTATTCTGAGGGTCAATACGATTAAAATGATAACCATTATTATATACTTTTCTATTATTGTTGTGCTTAAAAAAAATCACAAACTTTTTAACCAAATTAGTACATTTATAATCCCTTTATTTTGATGACCTCTAACTTTTTTATTTTTCCGTATAAGCGGCGGTATGGGGGCTCATTTTTTGCGCCATGATCTGTACTTTTTTTTGATACCACATTTGCATATAAAAAACTTTTAATACATTTTTTATAATTTTTTTTTAATAAAATGTATTAAAAAAGTAGGAATTTTGGACTTTTTTTTTTTTCGTTCACGCCGTTCACCGTACGGGATCATTAACATTTTATTTTAATAGTTCGGACATTTACGCACGCGGCGATACCAAATATGTCTATAAAAATTTTTTTTAACGCTTTTTGGGGGTAAAATAGGAAAAAACTGACGTTTTACTTTTTTATTGGGGGAGGGGATTTTTCACTTTTTTTTACTTTAACTTTTACATTTTTTTACATTTTTTTTTACACTTGAATAGTCCCCATAGGGGACTATTCATAGCAATACCATGATTGCTAATACTGATCTGTTCTATGTATAGGACATAGAACAGATCAGTATTATCGGTCATCTTCTGCTCTGGTCTGCTCGATCACAGACCAGAGCAGGAGACGCCGGGAGCCGGACGGAGGAAGGTGAGGGAACCTCCGTGCGGCGTTGTGAATGATCGGATCCCCGCAGCAGCGCTGCGGGCGATCCGATCATTCATTCAAATCGCGCACTGCCGCAGATGCCAGGATCTGTATTGATCCCGGCACCTGAGGGGTTAATGGCGGGTCCCTGGCTGCGATCAGCAGCCGGGATCAGCCGCGCATGACACGGGCATCGCTCCGATGCCCACAGTTATGCACAGGACGTAAATGTACGTCCTGGTGCGTTAAGTACCACCTCACCAGGACGTACATTTACGTCCTGCGTCCTTAAGGGGTTAAAGGAACGGTACCTAATTAGTTTAGTGTCTGCACCTGTCCTCTAGCCCATAAGTATCTGCCCCTCCCTGCGCCGGATCTTGGTTGTCTGTCCTAGTTTGTCCTGTTCCCGAGTCAAGTCAAGTCCTGTTCCCGAGTCAAGTCAAGTCCTGCTCCCGAGTCAAGTCAAGTCCTGCTCCCGAGTCAAGTCAAGTCCTGTTCCCGAGTCAAGTCAAGTCCTGCTCCCGAGTCAAGTCCTGTTCCCGAGTCAAGTCAAGTCCTGCTCCCGAGTCAAGTGGTGTTCCCGAGTCAAGTGGTGTTCCCGAGTCAAGTCCTGTTCCTGAGTCAAGTCCTGATCCCGAGTCAAGTCCTGTTCCCGAGTCAAGTCCTGTTCCCGAGTCTGTGCACCTGTTCCTAGTTCCTGCCTTGTCCTTCTGCCCTGCTCGCCACGTCCTTCCTGCCAGTCTCTGTGGCACGTCACCCCCCCCAGCTACCTGTGTGGACGAGTCGTGCCAGGGAGAGCGACCTGGGTGCCACCTGCCGCAGCAAGACCATCCCGCTTTGTGGTGGGCTCTGGTGAAAACGAGTGGCACCTTAGACCTGACTCTCTGGCACGGCTCAAGTCTCTATCCACACAGGCCTAGAGAATCCACCTCCTGCTTTCCTCCTGCCGTGATGCCTTACACATGGTCACCAATCTGGGGCTTAACATCAACTGAACTACAACTTCCATCATGCCCTGACAGCCGAAGGTAAATTTTACGCTTGATTAGTTTATGTTTATGCCAAAATACTGGTGTACTGTATGATGCAAGTACTGCATCCCTGGACTTTAGTCAACATTTCTATGCCAACTATTGTTTGACTTAACCCCTTAAGAACACAGCCCATTTTTAACTTAGAGGGGTACTCCGCTGCTCAGCATTTGGAACAAACTGTTCCAAACACTAGAGCCGGCACCGGGAGCTCGTGAAGTCATAGCCCCGCCCACTCATGACATCACGCCCAGCCCCCTCAATGCAAGTCTATAGGAGGGGGCGTGACGGAGTGAAAAGTTCAAAACGTATACGTTTATTTTCTTAAAAAACGGATGCAACCGGACATCATTTTTCAAACCGTATACAGATAAAAATTTGTACACAGGTTTTGCTACGGTTTAGTCCGGCTTTGAGGAATCTGTTTTTTTTACTATCAAAAACCTGATACAGGAACCGTATAGCAAAATCGTGGTGTGAACCCACCTTTAGAGCGTATGGATATAGGGGGGAGATTTATCAAAGCCTGTGCAAAGAAAATGTTTCCCAGTTGCCCATGGCAACCAATCAGATCGCTTCTTTCATTTTGCAGAGGCCTTGTTAAAAATGAAAGTAGCGAGCTGATTGGTTGCTACGGGCAACTGGGGAACTTTTCCTTTGGACAGGTTTTGATAAATCTCCCCCATAGAGCGTCTTTTGACTGTCAGTTTTAGTATATTTAAGCGGCGCAGGTTTTATTGGCCGTACGCCATATTCACATTAATATATATTGCCATATACCTGCCAAAAATCATTTATTGGGGTGTAGGACATAGAACATCATGATAAAGAGCAGCAGTCGCATGCACGAGCTGTCACATAAACGCTGCGGCGAGTATGACAGGTATGGTGTAACATTTCATTCACACATATCTATCAAAGGCAAAATACACCGGCTACACTTATAATGAATGAAATGTTACCTAATAAATTTAATGATGCATCTTAAGATGCCAGTCTGGCTGCGGTCGATGACATATGGCCCTTCCTACAACGTATAGCACTTCTCAGACCTTCTCAGGAAAAGCGGGAAGATGTCTGGCGTCCCAGGTAAAAATGGTTATAAGGCAAAAGAGAGGCCCTATTCAGTGTTTCCCAACCAGGGTGCCTCCAGCTGTTGCAAAACTACAACTCCCAGCATGCCCAGACAGCCAAAGGCTGTCTGGGCATGCTGGGAGTTGTAGTTTTGCAACAGCTGGAGGCAAACTGGTTGGAAAACAGCAGCATAGACTGTCAAGCGGCGATCTCTACTTTTCAGTAGAAAGAAGTGATCTGATTGGTTGCTATGGGAAACTTCACCGCTCTTTCTCTACACCGGTTTTGATAAACAGCTGAAGGCACATTGGTTGGGAAACAGCAGCATAGATTGTCAAGCGGCGGTCTCTACTTTTTAATTCTTAAGGGGGGATGTATCAAAACCGGTGTAGAGAAAGAGCGGTGCAGTTGCCCATAGCAACCAGTCAGATAGCTTCTTTCATTTTTAAAGAGGCCTGTGAAAAATGAAAGAAGAAATCTGATTGGTTGCTATGACCAACTGCACCGCTCTTTCTCTACACCGGTTTTGATAAACAGCTGGAGGCACATTGGTTGGGAAACAGCAGCATAGACTGTCAAGCGACGGTCTCTACTTTTCAGTAGAAAGAAGCGATCTGATTGGTTGCTATGGGAAACTTCACCGCTCTTTCTCTACACCGGTTTTGATAAACAGCTGGAGGCACACTGGTTGGGAAACAGCAGCATAGACTGTCAAGCGGCGGTCTCTACTTTTTAATTCTTAGGGGGGGATGTATCAAAACCGGTGTAGAGAAAGAGCGGTGCAGTTGCCCATAGCAACCAGTCAGATGGCTTCTTTCATTTTTAAAGAGGCCTGTGAAAAATGAAAGAAGAAATCTGATTGGTTGCTATGACCAACTGCACCGCTCTTTCTCTACACCGGTTTTGATAAATCCGCCCCTAAGAATTGAAAAGTAGAGACCGCCGCTTGACAGTCTATGCTGCTGTTTCCCAACCAGTGTGCCTCCAGCTGTTTATTAAAACCGGTGTAGAGAAAGAGCGGTGAAGTTTCCCATAGCAACCAATCAGATCGCTTCTTTCATTTTTAAAGAGGCCTGTGAAAAATGAAAGAAGAAATCTGATTGGTTGCTAGGGGCAACTGCTCCATTCTTTCCCTACACAGGTTTTGACAAATCTCCCCCTTAGTGGGAATTGCTGGGAGTTGTAGTTTTGCAACAGATGGACGCACCCTGGTTGGAAAACACTGCCCTACATGGTTTCGGCTACAACCCCCCCCCCCCCCCCCCCCCCCCGAAAATGATCAGAATTCTTCATGTACTGTCAAGATGTACTGTCAAGATGCGCTCCAGTCCAATTGACTGGAAAGTCATTTCTTGGCCAAATACTTTTTTTTTCAGTGACAAACGACTGACCATCTAAAGGGGTCTCCTAACTCTCCCTCCAAACAGATGTTGGGGGGGAGAAGGGTCAGGTAGATGTTTTTTTAACACTTGTTTTTAGGGAAGATAAGCAACTTCCAGAAATGAGTGGTAGCAGCTTTCGCCCCTCTCTCTCTCCTTTTAAAATGCATGCACACTCAGTCGAGCAGAGCATGCATATGCATGGTGGGTGTTGGGCCCACCAGAGTTCTACTGTGACATTAATGGGGGGGGGGGGGGGGGAGATGATCCTTACTCAGTCTGATGGCGGTGCTAGGAAACATTGGTAATGTAGATAATTGAACAGCAAACCACAAGAAGAATCCTCGACCTGCACTCACTGCTTAGAGGACGACTCGATGCTCCTATCAGGAATAGCCGGGACGCAGGTCGGTCAGATACGGGGCGACAGCCGGCGGTATCGCGCAGAGGTGTGCGCTTCTTCCAGCCATCAATTACATTACACTATTTTACAGTTTTGTCTGCATTTCACGTTGCACAAACAGCTGATATGTTATCACTAGTGTTGAGCGCGAATATTCGAAATGCAAATTTTTACCGCGAATATCGGCACTTCGCGATTTCGCAAATATTTAGAATATAGTGATATATATTCGTAATGACGAATATTCGTGTTATTTTTTTAATGCAAATTTTTATGCGAATATCGACACTTCCAGACTGGACACTGGTCCCTCCTTTCTTTTAGGTGAGATATATTTGCGCATGCACACTATGCAAATTTCATTACGAATTTTCGCATGAAAAAAAAAAAAAAAAAACATAGCCAATATGCGAATTTCCCGCACATAGGACGACTATTCGTCCATAAATTCGCAAAATATCGAAAATTCGAAAATGGCCCCTGCCGCTCATCACTAGTTATCACAGACCAGATTGCTGAATTCTGATTGCTGAATCCCTAACTATTATTCCCCTGACCAGACCCCAAAATTCATTCAGACCCTAGACTAGACTCCTAAAATTTTTAGACCCCAGACCAGACCCTAAAATGATTAGACCGATCCATAAATTATCAGAGCCCAGACCTCGAAATTATCTTCCCAGCATCAGGACACAGCCTTCGGCTGTCCGGGCATACTAGGAGTTGTAGTTTTACAACAGCTGGAGGCACCCTGATTAGGAAAAACTGGTTTCGAATTTTCGAGTTTTCTAATTTTGGGGGGAATTTCCAGGTTTTGCGGAAAGAATTATCATGTCAATCCTTCCTGCCGAGTGCGGAATCGGAATTAGCGCAACAGATGTTTCCAGAATATCCAAGTGGAATTTTTTCGTCAAATTCCGCTCGGAAATTTCACCTTGAGAGCACTGGCATCAGTATATAGGGACACTTTCAGGCAGCCTTTTCCCAATAAAGGGGGCCTCCGGCTGTTGCAAAACTACAACTCCCAGCATCCCCGCTATACTAGTAAGTTATGTATACATTAACTGGAAAAAACGTGAAACAGCGCTCCGTAGTGTATTAAAAGAGGATGAATTTTTTTTAAAAAAAGGCATGTAAATTGCCCACCTTGTAGGGTTGTGTAAGCACATACACAACAATGGCGAACACATGATAAGGTGTCCTCCGGCACAAGAATATGTATACGAGTAAGCAGCTTCAATGGAGACGCCGGCTCAACGTGGCGCTGGACACAGACCAGGCAGGTAGGTGATAGAGAAGGTGTTTATTTACCCAGAATGCAACGCGTTTCGCTGCCTAAGCAGCTTCATCAGGCATGCCTGATGAAGCTGCTTAGGCAGCGAAACGCGTTGCATTCTGGGTAAATAAACACCTTGTCTGTCTATCACCTACCTGCCTGGTCTGTGTCCAGCGCCACGTTGAGCCGGCGTCTCCATTGAAGCTGCTTACTCGTATGTATACATTAAGGCTGTTTGGGCATACTGGGAGTTGTAGTTTTACAACAGCTGGAGGCAAAACTGGTTTAGAATAAAAAAAATGTAAAAATTTTGGGAGGAATTTCTGGGTTTTGATTGTTCAAAGGAACAGGGGAGCAGTTGCCCATAGCAACCAACCAGATTCCAGCAAGAAGCATTCTGATTGGTCCTTTTCTCTGTCCGTTTTACCCACCCTCTTTCCATTGTGTAAGTCAGTGTTTCCCAACCAGGGCTCCTCCAGCTGTTGCCAAACCACAACTCCCAGCATGCCCGGACAGCCAACGGCTGTCCGGGCATGCTGGGAGTTGTAGTTTGGCAACAGCTGGAGGCACCCTGGTTGGAAAACACTACCCTACAGCACATTATATCCGGACTCATCCAAATTGCACAATGACACGGGAAGATCCCTAGACCGATCCCGTAACAATGTCATCACGTTTTACGTAAAAAACATTTCGCGACAAAATCTATTCCAGAGATGAATTTCATTGACGCCGAGAAAAAAATAAAAAATAAAAAGACCAAAATCCTGCAGCGACTTCCTTATTTTTTCATTTACAGCAATCCCAGGGGCGCAGGAAGCCGAAGACGCCGCTCTCCGTGACACAAGCGCCGGCATGGACGCCTCTTTCATTCGTATGCAGAGCTGCTAGCGACATCATTGTAAATAAGAAACTGTCCATTAGTGTCACATTAAACTCTCTTCTTTTATTAACGCCTCCAAAACATCTCCGGATATAAATGAGAAAGGACTGACGCCGAGACATGAACACCTCCGCCGCGGCGCGGCGCGCAATTATTTATTTATATTGTCACTCCTTTATTTATTTATTTCCCTCCATCTCCCCCTTCCCCTCCCCCGGTTTTCCCCCTCCCCGTGTAATTTGCATTAATAAAGAGGCTGTTCTGCGTCGGAATGTGTTTTATCCGTTTTTTTTTTTTTTCCTTTAATCCCAGGGCGATCCCCCTGGAAGAGCTATGGGAGAGATCCGCCTGTCAGTGTAGACAAGACGAATGATTCCCCGTGTCAGCACCGCGTGGTTCAACGATGACAGATTGAGAGGAGCTGTCCCTCTGCCGACAGGCGTGCTTCATTTTCAAATTAATAATTCTGAATAAAATATTTTTCCTTTCATTACGAGCGGGGCCTGTCTGACAGTCGCTGTGACAGGAGGGAGTAGCGGAGTTGATGAGAACAGCTTGCCCAAAATCCACCTGGGTTTTCGCCTGTTTTATTTTTACCTGCGCGCTCGGCTCTCTCCCGTATCTCTCCTTCCATGTTTGTGTCTATTTTGCCCGACGTCTCTTTTCGCCTTCGTCGCCGCTTTAATGCCCCTGTGGTCGACTTATCTCCTCTGTCTATAGAATTTCACCTTCATCATTTTAATACGGACACATTTCTTTCGCTCGCTCGCTTTGAATAGCATTAAAACTTTAGTTGTTGTATATTTATATAGACTCGCCAAAGTGACCTGTTTGAAGCCTGGTATAAATTTCGCAGCTGAAAGGCGGGGGGTGGGGGGGATTGGTAAGTATGCGCCTCCGGAGCGTATGAAATACATATGTTTGTCCAAATCTACCGTAGAGAAGTGAAGGGGAGGGCGATAATGGTTACCGGCTGCGGCGATTAGGGATCGACCGATATCGTTTTTTTAGGGCCAATACCGATAATCTGTGGAGGTTAGGGCCGATAGCCGATAACTTATACCGATATTCCGGTATAAGTTATCGGCTATTTATCCCCCCGCGACACCGCTGCAGATCATTGATTTAAAGCGGGCGCTTTAAATCAATGAACTGCAGTGGCTTTTGCAGTGCCATAGGCCGCCGCCCCCACCACCCGCTTCTCTCCCCCTGCCTGTCCAGGGGTCCTGAGACCTATCACCGCCACCGCTCCCCCGCCGCACCGCCGCGCCGCGCTGCACCGCACCCGCGACTGCCCCCCCCCGCACCGCGACCGACCCCCCACACCGCACCGGCCCCAATGCCTCCCCCATCCCCGGTTTTATAATTATCTTTTCCCGGGGTCCACTCCACATCTGGCTCCGGTGGCGTCCTCCTGAACTGTCACTGTGCGCACTGACGGTGACGTCACGTTGCGCACGTCACGTCACTCGTCATTGCGCACAGCGTAATGCAGGACGCAGCAGGAGCAAGAAGTAACGTGGGCTCCAGGAACAGGTAATTATAAAACCTGGGATGGGGGAGGCAATGAGGCTGGGGCGGTGGGGGGTGCGACGCGGCGCGGCGGGTCTGGGGGCGGTCGCGGTGCGGCGGGTCGGGGGGGGCGGTCGCAGTGCGGTGGGGGCGGTGCGGGGGGTGGGGCATTATCGGCTTATTGGCAAGGTAATTGCCGATACCGATAATGCCCAAAATCGTGATTATCGGCCGATAATATCGGCCATACCGATAATCGGTCGATCCCTAGCGGCGATACACCAAGCCCATTATAGGAGACATATGTGGTGTCCCGGTACTGTATTGCATACCATACCTTGTATTGTGGTCCCCAAAGTCAGAGCCACTACGTTCAGGTAGGATCCCCCAGGTGGGACAGCCCCTAGTCGCCTCCTTCTCTAGCTCTATAATGCTTAAATGTATATATTTAATAGAATGTATATAAGTGTATTTACCTTGATAGTGTCGCAGGACCTTCGGTCATGTGACTATGTCAATTCCTCTATGGTATGTTGGAGGACCTTTGGAGGTCCTTGGATCACATGTTACCCATAACTCTCTGTGCAGGAGATTGACAGTGTTATGGAGTTAGTGAGCTTAAGTCCAGCCCCTTCCCATATAAGGGAGCTGCAGCCATTGATCTCTCTCTTGCTCCTGAGCTGCAAAGCAAGCAGCAATCTCTTGGGTTGCTGCTCTCGTGGATGCCGGACTAGCAGGATGGATCTGCGCAACTTTCAAAGACAAGCTAGGCCTAAAACCTGCCGGCCTCAGCCTAAACGAAACCATGAGTTAACATCTAAATCCCCGCTAAAGCTAGCGTGATTACTGGACCGAATCTAATCCCCTAAATCCAGTGGATCACCGCAACAATTACCTTCTTAAGCTCAATAGACTCACAAGGTCCCAACCACTTGTCAAGCTCTAATAGACTCTGTTGTATGGACTGTTCCTGTTCATTATTGCCTAAAATCTTCAGTAAAAGTTCCGACAAGTTTCTGCAAAACTCCGGATGTGGACAATTAATTATTTTCCTATCTCCCTATTGCTCTTGGGACGGGTGGTGGTAGGACAAGCATACAGAGAATAGCCCTCACCCTGGTGTCACGAATAGAAAGGATTAAGCAAGCACCCTTAGTAACCGCACAGCTACACTGCCATATACCCTACTCCCCCAGGCTATGACATATATATTGGGGAAAAACTTTTGGATAGGGGATAAGTTTTAGATCGCGGGGGGCCGGGACGTGCACAGACATTTTTGGGGGCAGGGTCTCAAGTAGAAAAAAGGGCACTTATCGTTATAAAAATAAAAATAAAAAAAAAAAGGTCGTAAAAAAACTTTACATACGTTAACACAATTCCTGAGGTAAGGGATCATGTCAGGTGAATGGGACCCGCATCACTCCATGGAAGACCCAATCAGTGAGGGTATCATAGGGCAGGAGCATTTACAGGGCAGGGGCTCAAGCCCCCTTTTGAGTCTATGGGGGAGATTTATCAAAACCTGTGTAGGGGAAGAGTGGTGCAGTTGCCCATAGCAACCAATCAGATCGCTTCTTTCGTTTTTCACAGGTCTTCTTAAAATTGAAAGAAGCGATCTGATTGGTTGCCATGGGATACTGCACCACTCTTCCCCCTACACAGGTTTTGATAAATCTCCCCCTATGTTTGCACATCTCTGGCGGGGGGGGGGGGGGTCGGTCCGCTGGGTCCCCGTCGCAATCTCCTGTACGTGGCCTCGGCTCTATCCGGAAGCGGTGCATCACAACCTCTGCACGAAGCACTGTCTTTGGCTCTCCCATAGACATATATAGATGGGGCTTCGCGCGGGGGTTATAATGCTCCGTTTTCGTGGAGAGCCAGGACCCCAGCGGTAAGACCCCCTATGATCTAAAACTTATCCCCTATTCTTTGGATAGGAGATAAGATTTTCCCCATGATACTTCTTTAAAGGGGTACTCCGGTGGAAAACATTTTTTTTTTAGGTCTTTATAAATCAACTGGTGACTTAAAGGGGTTATCCAGGAAAAAAAACTTTTTTTTATATATGAACTGGCTCCAGAAAGTTAAACAGATTTGTAAATTACTTCTATTAAAAAATCTTAATCCTTTCAGTACTTATGAGCTTTTGAAGTTAAGGTTGTTCTTTTCTGTCTAAGTGCTCTCTGATGACATGTGTCTCAGGAACCGCCCAGTTTAGAAGAGGTTTGCTATGGAGATTTGCTTTTAAACTGGGTGGTTCCCGAGACACGTGTCATCAGAGAGCACTTAGACAGAAAAGAACAACCTTAACTTCAGAAGCTCATAAGTACTGAAAGGATTAAGATTTTTTAATAGAAGTAATTTACAAATCTGTTTAACTTTCTGGAGCCAGTTGATATATATATATATAAAAAAAAGTTTTTTCCTGGATAACGCCTTTAATAAAGAAAGTTAAACAGATTTGTAAATGACTTCTTTTAAAAAATCTTTACCCTTCCTGTACTTTTTAGCAGCTGTATGCTACATAGGAAATTCTGTTCTTTTTGAATTTCTTTTTTGTCTTGACCACAGTGCTCTTTTCTGACACCGCTGTCCATGTCAGGAACTGTCCAGAGCAGCATAGGTTTGCTATGAGGATTTTCTCCTGCTCTGGACAGTTCCTGATATGGGCATCAGGTGTCAGCAGAGATCACTGTGGACAAGACAAAAAAAGAAATTAAAAAAGAACAGAATTTCCTCGGTAGCATACAGCTGCTAAAAAGTACTGGAAGGGTAAAGATTGTTTAATAGAAGTAATTTACAAATCTGTTTAACTTTCTGGCACCAGTTCATAATAAAAAAAAAAGTTTTCCACCGGAGTACCCCTTTAACACCAATGGGGATTATTCAGTCCATATGACTTAGGTGACTTCCATGGGGTGCTACCCCACACAGAGACCGATAGTTCAATGTCAAAGTTGGGTCAGCACTCTACCAGTATGAAGAACCGGATCCATGGGGAGGCATAGTGGGACAGTGTGGAGCGCTCAGAGGGGACTGCTGGCCGTTTCGCACGTCGCTACGTGCTTCTTCCGGCCTCGACGAGGCCGGAAGAAGCAAGTAGTGACGTGCGAAACGGCTGAGAAGAAACACGTAGCAACGAGCGAAACGGCCAGTCACCTCTGAGCGCTCCACATCGTCCCGCTATGCCTCCCGGTGGATCCGGTTCTTCGTCTTGATAGACGCCTGTTGCGGTGAGTTCTGACCCACGCTCATTATGCACACAAGTTTGACACGTTTGTCCTCTTGCAGTAAAAAAGCTGACGTAGGGAACGGCGTCTCGTTAAGAAAAAGATCCCATTGTCTAATTCTAGAGGCGAAATGAATATTTACACAGCGATCCAGCGAGGAAGCGGCGAGATAAAATAGAATGTTTGAACTGGTTTCTTGTAATGACTTATGACCGTTCGCAAACGGCATTGGACGGTTAACAAGCATAATTAATTTTCCTGAGTGATTTGCGGCGGTGCGGAGTTGACGGAGGGTATAATTAATGATTGAGAGATGCAGCGTTCTAGGATTTAAATGATAATTTCACCTTTATTGTGCAAATTTTTTTGAGCAATAACCCACTGTCATTCGCACCCCCCCCCCTCCATATCGCAATGGTAACGGTTCTTGTCTCAAGGCCCGATTTACATGACAATACTCGCTCCGTGATACCTTCTGCGAAAATATGCTCAATTACGTGAAAGAATGTAAGAGAAAAATAATCTGCTCTGACTGAATTTCGCTCTACGGAGACAGATTTCCTTCGTCAAGGCCATAACAAGGATTAGACCCATAGCAAACTCATAACCTTAACCCCTTAAAGGGGTACTCCGCCCTTAGACATCTTATTCCCTATCCAAAGGATAGGGGATAAGATGTCAGATCGCCGCGGTCCCGCTGCTGGGGATCCCCGGGATCCCCGCTGCGGCACTGCGCTATCATTACAGCACAGAGCGAGTTCGCTCTGTGCGTAATGACGGGCGATACAGGGGACGGAGCCGCGTGATGTCATGGCTCCGCCCCTCGTGACATCACGGCCCGTCCCCTTAATGCAAGTCTATGGCAGGGGGCGTGACGACCGCCATGCCCCCTCCCATAGACATGTATTGAAAGGGGCGGGCCGTGATGTCACGAGGGGCGGAGCCATGACGTAACGATGCTCCGGCCCCTGTACCTCCCATCATTACGTGCAGAGCGAACTCGCTCTGTACTGTAATGATAGCGGGGTGCCGCAGCGGGGATCCCAGGGCTCCCCAGCAGCGGCACCGCGGCGATCTGACATCTTATCCCCTATCCTTTGGATAGGGGATAAGATGTCTAGGGGCGGAGTACCCCTTTAAATTTATTCAGATTTCAGATCAGGCCCCTAAATTAATACAGACCCCCCAAACCAGATCTCTAAACTATCAAACCATAGATAGGGGGGGGGGGGGGGGGAGAGAGATTTATCAAAACCCGCGCAGAGGAAAAGTTGAGCAGTTGTCCATAGACACCAATCAGATTGCTTGTTTCATTTTTGAGAGGCCTCTGAAAACTAAAAGAAGCAATCTGATTGGTTGCTATGGGCAACTGGTCAACTTTTTTTCTCAACTTTTTTCATAAATCTCCCCCCAGATCTCTAAATTTATTCAGGACCCAAAATGTGATCAGACCCCCAATATCCTTTAGACCACAGACCAGAAATATACCCTTACAGGTTTAGGGATAGTGCAACAAACAGCTTGGTGCTGTTATACTTTCCCAGGCCAGACCCAAAAATTGATTAAGTCTCCAGTCTAATACTCAAAATTTCATTCATACAGCAAATCAGATCCCTAAGTTATCGCACCGCAGACCATAGTGAATGAACTAAGAGATCTGGTCTGGTTTCTGAATAAATTAGCGGGCTTGATCTGGGATCTGAATAAATAATGGGACCTGGTCTGGAAACTGAATAAATTATTAGGCCTAGTCTGGGGTCTGAATAGTTTTTGGGCCTGGTCTAGGGTCTGAATGAAATATTGGGCCTGGTCTGGGGTCTGAATGAACAATGGGGCCTGGCCTGGGGTCTGAATGAATTATGGGGCCTGATATGGGATCTAAATGAATTATGGGGCCTGGTCTTGGGTCTGAATGAACTATGGGGCCTGGTTTGGCGTGTAAATGAAGTATGGTTCAATATGGGGGTGTGTAAGCACTTCTGTGTAGTCTGCGGTGGTGCACGAGGTTGGGTTAAGTCACAAGTAGAAAAGATGGTACCCAGCACTCACCAGTCATGCAAAGTGGCAGACAGCTGAGGAAGGCTCCAATACCGAAACACGTCTTTGTACTACACTATGGCTTAATAAATCTCCACTTTGCATGACTGGTGAGTGCTGGGTACCATCTTTTCTAAATGAATTATGGGCCTAGTCTAGGGTCTGAATGAATTATGGGGCCTGGTCTGGGGTCTTAATGAATTGTGGGGCCTGTCTGGTGTCTAAATGAATTGTGGGGCCTGGTCTGGGGTCTGAATTAATTATAGGGCCTGGTCTGGGGTCTAAATCAATTATGGGGCCTGGTCTAGGGTCTGAATTAATTATAGGGCCTGGTCTGGGGTCTAAATGAATTATGGGGCCTGATCTGGGGTCTGAATGAACTATGGGGATTAGTCTGGGGTCTAAATTAATTATGGGGCCTGGTCTTGGGTCTGAATGAACTATGGGGCCTGATCTTGGGTCTGAATGAACTATGGGGCCTAGTCTGGTGTTTAAATGAATTATGGGGCCTGGTATAGAGTCTGAATTAATTATAGGGCCTTGTCTGGGGTCTGAATGAATTATAGGGCCTTGTCTGGGGTCTGAATGAATTATGGGGCCTGGTCTGAGGTCTGAATGAATTATGGACCTGGTCTGGGGTCTGAATGAATTATGGGGCCTGGCCTGAGGTCTGAATGAATTATGGGGCCTGGTCTTGGGTCTGAATGAACTATGGGGCCTGGTCTGGCGTCTAAATGAATTATGGTTCAATATGGGGGCGTGTAGGCACTTCCATGTAGTCTGTGGTGGTGCACGGAGTGACAGCGCAGGAGCCAGAAGGATCGCGGACCCCAGGAACAGGTAATTATAATTCCGGGGATGGGGGGAGGTAATCGGGCGGCGGCGGTATGTGGGCAGAGGATGGGGGGGGGGGGAGGCGATGCGGCAACTGTGGTGGTTAGACTCAGGATCCCAGGGGGAGAGAAGCGGGTGGCAGTGGCGGTCTCTGGCACCGCAAAAGCAGCTGCAGTTCATTGATTTAAAGCGCCCGCTTTGAATCAATGATCTGCAACGGCTTCTGCCCCACCGGGGGGGGGGTTGTTGAAATATACCGATATTCCGGTATAAGTTACTGGCTAAGTTATCGGCTAACGGCCTGAAAAGTGACCGATTATCGGTATCGGCCCTAACAAATCGATATCGGTTGATCCCTAAATTATAGGGCTTGGTCTGGGGTCTGAATGAGACCAGAAGATCCTTGTGACACATAGAAGATGGATTCCAGAGACGTTGCGTTGGACAACGTGTTTCAAAGGCTCCACCCTCTTCGTCAGGTCCATATATACACAGAAAAGGAAAATTGACCCAGATTTTTTTTACTCTCGAATTCCAAGAGCCATGCTTTACTGTTTATTAACTATACCTTAAGCAATTTGCCTCTTTACCAGAGGACAGATTAGCTAAGCATAGCATATTTAGTGATACACCTCATTGAATTATAGTACAACCTTTATTAATCTTAGCATGGCCATCCGCTATCTCACAACTTCTCCATTCAAATCTACAAAGTCCTCTATACACAATAGGTCCTTAACATCATGATAATAAATGGCTGCATATTACTGTGCTGCACAGGAGAAGTAACCATAATGCTCCTCTTTAGACTCTGCTTACCATTTTGAAGTTATTGGCTAAAGCTGCATCTCACAGACTTCCTGGTCTCCAACTATTGGCTCAAGCTGCATCTCACAGACTTCCTGGTCTCCAGCTATTGGCTCAAGCTGCACCTCACAAACTTCCTGCTCTTTAGCTATTGGTTGAAGCTGCACCTCACAGACTTCCTGCTCTGCTGCTATTGGCTGAAGCAGCACCTCACAGACTTCGTGCTCTGGCACTGGTTTAAAATAGGTCGTAGTTGTGCAGTCTAGCTGAGAGTTGTAGTCCTTTATCACGTGACAGGGTGGTGTAACTGACCCAATTATTAAGGGAGCTAAACCTACTGATAACGATATTCACAGATTGGCTCATTGTTGTAGCATATGTGGTAGCCCTTGGGGGGTGTTGGTATTGGGGGTATTTTTTCGGTAAATGAGGGGTTACTGTTAACCCTATAGTTCGTGACGCCAGGCTGATGGCTAGTATGCTGAGGTAATTCTCCGGCCTATCGCCGTCCTTCCCAGTAACGATAGGTGCATGTAATAAAATGACCTATCCACAATCCACAAAGTAGTTAAACTTTAACTTGAAGAACTTTACTTAGATAACAGTCTCAGGCAAACAGTCTCTATATATCTCAATGACTGACAGAGGGGGCCTGCAACCTTCCCCCACTGCCTGATGATGATGACGATTGGCCAGAGACACCTCCAGCAGAGAGCGCAGGGACACCTGGAGGTGCATCGCCGGTGAGACTGTCCCTTCACCACAGAACTTGGGGCTCGTGGGCTGAGATCCCATCGGAGGAGTCTGCAGTGAGTACCCCGCCAGAGGCGGCCTACTCTTCCTCCTCCAGCCCTGAAGCTAAAATACCTCTATCTGCTTTGCCAAGTGCACGACCGTGCTCACCAAAATTGCCGCAATGGGTGTTTGGAGATGAGCCGGGACTGATCGAATATATGCACAAGGTACTTCAACCAATACCTGGGAAGCCACTCCCACAAATCCCAACTGCACAGAGAGAAAGGGCCCGTCAAGAAGCCGAGCTGGCCGAATTGATGGAAAAGTTAAAGGCCCGACACAAAGAATTGTATGCCCCTAAGCACGTGCATTTGCCTCATGAAGAAAAAGTGCGATATCAAGAAAATACCAAAGAAATGGAGGCATTGTACATACGCAGATGGGATCATCTCCGAGAAGGGGAGGAGCCATTGGAAAGAAGAGCAACTGTGGCCAAGTTCGACAAGGTCAGAGGTTATGGGACACTTCTTGACTGCCACACTGGGCAGACCATCCTCATAAACCGGCGAGCAGTACAAAGGCCATATCTACACAAAAAGTTTTACTCCTTGGAGGTGGGTGAAATTGTGGAGTACACCTCCATTCAGAGCCTGCGTGGAGAATGGGCCGCTGCAGTCACAAGACCAACTGCCCCAACACAGCTTCCTTTCAAGTATTTTCCGTCAACTGATTGGGAGTCCGATACCTTTAACTTGAGGCCGAAAAGGTCAGCTCCTAAAGCCTCCATCAACGTACCCAAGGAGGAGGAGCCTCAACAGCAAAGATCATCTTCTGTGTACAGCAAAGAGCCAAGTTCATCATCTTCTGTGTCTCGTCAAGAGCCAAGTCCTGCACAGGATCAGGAAAGTAGGCCAAAGTTGCGGCCACCACAATCAGTATCTAGACCCTCTCGGAGCAGTGAGAGTTTGTCTGATCCTGGGGTACCAACATTTGTACCTAGGTCCTCTCGGAGCCATGAGAGTTTGCCTGTTCCTGAGGTACCGACGAAAGGGTCATGGGTCCATCCTAGTTTGGAGATGGTGCTCAAGCCCTATTGCCCCACTTACATTCTGGCTAGTAAGCCTATAGCCTCTTTGAATCCTACCCTCACCAATGTGGTGTGGCAGAGCTATGTTAATTCCATACCTGCCCCTGATGTTGGGAGGTACAGAGGAACCAGGAGAGGCACAACAAGAGTGAGGAAGAATATCCTCTAAAGGACTTCAAAGCAATGTCTTGTTGTTTTATTGACAACTTTTGTTTTACAGCAACCAAGTTCAAGAATTGTGCCTAGCAGAACTGTGCTAAGATTGTTCCAGTTCAAAGTTCAGCAACGTAACCACTAAGCTTTGTGCCTGACTATTATGTCAAGAGACTCCTAGCCAGTAGGAGATTCATAAGGACTGTACCCGGCTGATTTGTGGTACGGCCATGTTTTTCCTTTCCCTTCCCATGAACTCTTAGTGTAGGTGGACTGCTGATCCTTACACGCCAATTTGTATATTTTCTATGGACTCTTAGTGTAGGTGGACTGCTGATCCTTACACGTCTGTTTTATGTATACACCAGCAGCTTCATAAGAACTCTTATGCTAAATGTTGCACTTATCAGGTGAATGCGCAGGAAGGTATCCTCATGTCTGTGTACATAAAAAACAGGTAAAGGTTGTGCATAGAAAAATAGCCTAATGTCTATGTACATAAAAAAGTAGGTAAGAATTGTACACGAAAAATGTCAGTGTGTTGCACGTGTACACTAAACCCTAAAAATTTAATTCTTGTACGTACAAATGTATAAAAATGCTAAAGGTGTAAAGTCGTTGCTAAATTGGTGACACCCCGGCTCCTCCGAGGGTAGTATTATTGCTGTCGCCAATCACTAGCACCTGTCTCAACAAAAATAATAGAGTAACTTACCCTTAAGATAGTACTTGCACACATAGTACTCTAGACTACTCACTTAATTGTACTACCTCAGTCTACTTTAGTACATACACCAAAAACAAAATGTATCTCACATTCAAGAAACACTTAGGAATTGTAGCCTATTGATACCTAATTCCTGCCACTGTTAGGTACACTCATATTTCTCTTCTCTGTATTACGTGTGTGAGATGCTCTACCTGGCCAGTAGGTGCTCTTGCGAGTATAGAATTAAACACGTAGTTCTAAAGGTAACCTAGGTAGGTTATTTTGAAGTGCTCTAGGGGTAAGTTGCGTGTAGCCGATAGACCCTAGCAGCCAATCTTACTGTGATCTAGCTTCCGGCTAGCCAGTATACCTTTCGTGTACTAACGGGTAACTCATTATTGGCAAGAAAAAAATGTGTGAGATTCCAAAATGTTTAGTCAGCTTGAAGCTAAATGTATAGAGAGCTGTACTAATGTCTAGTTAACCTCACAAAATGTGTAGAGAGCTAAAACAAAATGTCTTAGGAGCTAGCAACTAAATGTCAGATAGCTGCCTGATTGTCTAGTAAGCTTAGAATGTATAGTAAGCTTAATTAAAATGTCTAAGAAGCTAGAAACTGAAGGTCTAGATAGCTTCATAATTGTCCAGATAGCTTCATAATTGTCCAGGAAGCATTTATGATTGTCTAGTAGGATTACTAGTCTACAAATGTTTCACATGCCTAGAAAAATATCTAGCAGGTTTAAAAGTACCTAATGTGTATACAAGTTTTGTCAGGATATAGGTTCTGTCTAGTTTGCGATCCTGTTCTACCTGCCCTAGTTCCTCTGCCTTAGGGGACAGGCGTCAGGGTCGACTTATTTTAAGTAAGGGGGTTTGTGGTATCCCGGTACTGGATTGTATCCGTTACCTTGTGGTGAGGTCCCCATAGTCAGAGTCCCTAGGTACCGGTGGGGTCCTCATCAATAGTTAGCCCCTTGTCACCCCTTAAATAGTTAAAATTAGTCAAATTCTAAGTGTATATATGTACATAATGTATACTTTACCTTGTTGTAGCGTCGCAGGACCTGCGGGTCACGTGATGCGTTCCAAAACTCTATGGTTTCTGGTTCAAGGACCTTTGGAGGAAGTCAGGTGACCGCCCACCATGCATTGTAACTGTGAGTGACAGCTGACTCGGACCAATCCAAAACGGCCCTGCCCATATAAGGGAGCGGCGGCCATTAACCCCTTAAGGACGCATGACGTAAATGTACGTCCTGGTGACATGGTACTTAACGCACCAGGACGTACATTTACGTCCTGTGCATAACCGCGGGCATCGGAGCAATGCCCATGTCATGCGCGGCTGATCCCGGCTGCTGATCGCAGCCAGGGACCCGCCGGCAATGGCCGATGCCCGCGATCTCGCGGGCGTCCGCCATTAACCCCTCAGGTGCCGGGATCAATACAGATCCCGGCATCTGCTGCAGTGCGCGATTTGAATGAATGATCGGATCGCCCGCAGCGCTGTAAAAAAAAAGTAAAAAAAAGTGAAAAATCCCCCTCCCCAATAAAAAAGTAAAACGTCCGTTTTTTCCTATTTTACCACCAAAAAGCGTAAAAAAATATTTTTATAGACATATTTGGTATCGCCACGTGCGTAAATGTCCGAACTATTAAAATAAAATGTTAATGATCCCGTACGGTGAACGGCGTGAACGGAAAAAAAAAAGTCCAAAATTCCTACATTTTTAATACATTTTATTAACAAAAAAATTATAAAAAATGTATTTAAAGTTTTTTATTTGCAAATGTGGTATGAAAAAAAGTACAGATCATGGCGCAAAAAATGAGCCCCCATACCGCTGCTTATACGGAAAAATAAAAAAGTTAGAGGTCATCAAAATAAAGGGATTATAAACGAACATATTTGGTTAAAAAGTTTGTGATTTTTTTTAAGCCCAACAATAATAGAAAAGTATATAATAATGGGTATCATTTTAATCGTATTGACCCTCAGAATAAAGAACACATGTCATTTTTACCATAAATTGTACAGCGTGAAAACGAAACCTTCCAAAATTAGCAAAATTGCGTTTTTCGTTTTAATTTCCCCACAAAAATAGTGTTTTTTGGTTGCGCCATACATTTTTTGATATAATGAGTGATGTCATTACAAAGGACAACTGGTCACGCAAAAAACAAGCCCTCATACTAGTCTGTGGATGAAAATATAAAAGAGTTATGATTTTTAGAAGGCGAGGAGGAAAAAATGAAAACGTAAAAATTAAATTGTCTGAGTCCTTAAGGCCAAAATGGGCTGAGTCCTTAAGGTGTTAAGCGCTCTCTTTTCCACGTGGGCTGCTGATAGAGGAGGATCTGCACAGCTGTCGTCAGCAGTGACTAGGCCCAAGCCTTGCGGCAACGGCCATCTTACAAAACTGTGAGTTATCTCAATCCCTCTTAAGTTTGCAAGATTACCGGACCTAAACAGACCCCTAAATCCGGACGGATCTCTGCACCAATCCTAATTCTAATAATCCTTTGGATAAGTCAATGGTCCGCGGCATCTGTCAATCACTGCCGTACTACATAGAGACTGTATTGCTAAGACTGTTGCTGTTAATTGGATGTACCGCAAGTACCTCAGTAAAGTTTATACAAGTTCAAGTTCATCTCTATTGTGGACCTTCATTCATTTAATCACGCACCTATCGTTTCTGGGCAGGGTGGCGATAGGCCGAAGATTTACCTCAGCGTATTAACCCTCACCCTGGCGTCACGAGTGACAGGGGTTAAATTAACCCCTCATATACCGAAGCAACACCCCATCTACACTACACCCCCAAGGCCCTACCACACTTGCGGCAGGCAGAGCGATGCCCCCCATCAAATGGGCGCTCTAGGCGGCTGCCTATTTTGCCTACAGGCAGAGCCGGCCCTGCTCTCATGGGACAAAAAAAGGATCAGTGTGTTAAAACTTAGAAAGCCAGATCCTTCTTTCTTCTCATTTCTGATCCTTCAGAAATTGTCGGCCAACTTCTCGTCTTTTATCATTGAGCAGTAATTTGGAACGATGCCCCCCCCCCTCCTTTTTAAAGATATGAGGTCACAATCCCCCAGCAATCTCACCTCCTGACTTGTCTATATCATATCAGAAGATAATTGTATATTGATCGTCCTCTAAAGCCATGACATCACACGGCGGCGCAGACGTGAAGAACGGCGCTTCACCAACCCAGCAGGATTTTTTGCATTAATAAATCAAAAATAATAATTTTCTTTTTCTTTCCCGGTGTAACTATTCACAGAAGGAGGGGTCCGACTGTAGAGCGAATAAAGAGAAGGAGCGCGGCTTAGTCTGAGACCTGTTCCCATCTGACAAATCGGGATCCCCGGCGCCATCTGATCGCATTAAAGCAATGATAACATTTTACAGAGCGTTTTTGCATTTTATTGCCGAGGAATAAATGGTAAAATTCACAGCAATGGATACTGTGAGTGACGTTTATGAGTCGGGTCTTAAACTCCTGTAGAGCGATATTCTTATAAGTCTCTGAAAGATGCAGATTTTCCTCAAGAAATGCACATAACGGAAACCCTTCAGATGGGAAGGCAGGAACATTCGGGGGAACAAGGCTTTAAGCAAATAATGCGCCGCAATATTACACTCAATAAATCACAATTATAGGAGATATTTGGAGGATGACTGGCGAGACGAGTGATCTGTCGCAGGAGCCCATCTCTCATGAAGAATGCTCATCGTTCTGTTAGAATTTTTTTTTTTTTTGGCTCCATCTGAAGCTGCCCAAATACTTTTTTAATACCTGTTGGCTGAATGGTTCTTCGCACCCAACCCCCCTCCCCCCCCCCCAAAAAAAAAAAAAAAACGATTCCCAATGAACTCCCCTTTAACATGCACACTCCTTTCGACTGAACATGCAGGGCTCAAGTCCTGCAGGAACGCATGGGAACGGGGTTCCTGCGCTTTTTTTCACAGCAGAATAAGAGCTGTTTTTTGTGTGTAGATTTGTCTCTATTTTGACGCAGCACTGCACCTCAGGCTATTTTTTGCAACTTTTTGGTTTACACTTAAAAAATATCAAATAAAAAAAGAGTTGTTAAAGGGGTACTTCCATGGAAAACTTTTTTTTTTTTTTAAATCAACTGGTACCAGAAAGTTTAACAGATTTGTAAATTACTTCTATTAAAAAATCTTAATCCTTTCAGTACTTATGAGCTGCTGAAGTTGAGTTGTTCTTTTCTGTCTAAGTGCTCTCCAATTACAGGTGTCTCGGAAACTGTCCAGAATAGAAGCAAATCCCCATAGCAAACCTCTTCTACTCTGTGCAGTTCCCGAGACAAGCAGAGATGTCAGCAGAGAGCACTGTTGCCAGACAGAAAAGAACAACTCAACTTCAGCAGCTGATAATTATTGGAAGGATTAAGATTTTTTTTAATAGAAGTCATTTACAAATCTGTTTAACTTTCTGGAGCCAGTGGATATAAACAAAAAAAGTTGGAATACCCCTTTAAGGATTTGCCGTGGGGTGTCCAGGCATGCAAAACTACAACTCCCAGCATGCACGGACAGCCAACGGCTGTCCGTTCATGCTGGGAGTTGTAGTTTTGTAGCACACTGGTTGGGAAACACTGCCCTAGATGACAGTTTTGTTGCATTTTTTACCCTTCTATTTTTTTGATTTTTTTTACTTTTAAAGATGATGTTGTATTAAAATTTTAGATTTTTAAAACACATTTTTTTATCTTGGGAGCTGGAGATGGTTCCATGTAGTTTTTAAATAAATAAATAAATAAAGGACTAACAAATCCAAAACTCATGACTAAGGATGGTTACTCCGTTTGCGCAGAGACTATAGAGAAGCACATGGTGTCCCTGTGGTTCGGACCCCAGTAGCCACTCATAATGCCACCACAATAGAGAGGAGACTTATGTAACATAGAAGCCAGAATGTTTTATTTTCCACGATCCATAACGAAGTCATGAGAGAAGAACTTGGAAGAACGTGAAGGTACTGACGCAAGTATTCTAAGGCCACCATAACCATGTGGGTCAATGCCAAACACATCCATTATACAGTGGTCCTTCAAGTCAAAATATTATTGGTTCCAGGACAACCATTGTATGTTGGGACCATTGTATGTTGGGACCATTGTATGTTGGGACCATAACTCTATGGAAACCTGGTAATTGGTTCTGAAGCCCCAAAATGTCATCCAAAAATAGGAAAAAGTGAGGAGTAAAGAGAAATAGGTAGATATCTAATATAGATAAAGCAAATCCTTACATATAAAAGTAATAAAGATCTGCTGGGAGCTGTAATCACTGTCTATGTAGAGGACAGGAGCTTCTTCAGGGTCCTAAATAAATCACCTGGTGTCCAAAGGAGCAGCTAACCCTGGTACAGGTAAAGAGTACAGAACATGTAATACCTCCCTGTACTGTAGGGGGCGCTACCAGACACCAGTCAGTGCATGCACTTCAGTAATACAGGTAAAGAGTACAGAACATGTAATACCTCCCTGTACTGTAGGGGGCGCTACCAGACACCAGTCAGTGCATGCACTTCAGTAATACAGGTAAAGAGTAGTACAGGACATGTAATACCTCCCTATACTATAGGGGGCGCTACCAGACACCAGTCAGTGCATGCACTTCAGTAATACAGGTAAAGAGTACAGAACATGTAATACCTCCCTGTACTGTAGAGGGCGCTACCAGACACCAGTCAGTGCATGCACTTCAGTAATACAGGTAAAGAGTACAGAACATGTAATACCTCCCTGTACTGTAGAGGGCGCTACCAGACACCAGTCAGTGCATACACTTTAGTAATACAGGTAAAGAGTACAGAACATGTAATACCTCCCTGTACTGTAGGGGGTGCTACCAGACACCAGTCAGTGCATGCGCTTCAGTAATACAGGTGTTTTACCAGTGAATGTCTATTCTGATTGGTCAGATCTTCTGGCCATTGACATGTTTCACAGATCTGGACTGTCTGTACATTGTATCTTGAGTCTTGTTTCAAGTTATAATGATCCAGAAAAGACCGAAAATATTGTAACCTCCATTGTAAGTTGAGGGAACACTGTAGATCCATTATAGATACTGGACAATATTCAAGTAAAGAAAAGACTCTCTCCTCTTCTCCATCTCTGCAGGCGTCTGACAAGTTACATATGGGTGGCCGCTCACATGTCACGTCTTCTCCTGACACTGATCCCTATCGACATCAGCATCGAGAACATGACTGACTGCTCCGGAGAACAGGATCTCAGCTCTGCAGGAGACTGGTACGTTCTTCTTTGGGAGATCTGCTCCTACATTCTCCAAGATTGGGGTTGACCACTACATTTGTTTTCAGAGTTACTAAGTCATCTCATTATGGTGTCCACGGGGTGTAAGTTAGAATACCTGATCACTTCGTTACGCCAGGGCACTGTTATCCTATACACGGTCCAATGTTGGAAACAGCTTCTCCTGGGCCAGACACGGGGAGTAAATGAACACAACGACGTCAGATTATGGATAACTGTCTTTACTGAGCAGGTGCAGATGGTAATACACAAATAGCTGGCTTTAGGTGACAGAGTGCAGCATAACCACTTGGGAGCCCTGTTGCCATGCTGAGACTTGTGGTGCTTACACCAAACAGATTTATACTGACTTGTAAGACGGAAGATTGAGTACTGGTTGCTATGGTCCTGTCAAGGTACTGAAGACTGTTCTGCTGAGGCATGAATGTCCTCCTTCCGAATAATCCTTGCAGGATGACCAGAGAGATTTAAGCCAGACCTCTCCTCAGAGCACACGACACACAGCACACCTGAGCTAATACATAACAATAACAGAATTAATTTAAGAAAATATATAATCTGACCTTATCTATATATATAAAACTCAACGTGTGTGTATGTATGTGTGTATGTATGTGTGTGTGTATGTGTGTATGTATGTAGGTGTGTGTATATGTATGTGTATATGTGTGTGTATGTATGTGTGTATGTGTGTGTATGTATGTATGTGTGTGTATGTGTGTATATGTATGTGTGTATGTATATATATATGTATGTATGTATATGTATGTATGTGTGTATGTTCCAGCATCACGTCCAAACGGCTAAAGATATTAACATGAAACTTGGCCACATGTTACTTATGTCAACAACAAACATAGGATAGGTGATTTAACCCTTACTCACCCCCATTTGCCAGGGGCGGGGTTTATGTTTAAAGTCCCATGCTAGTCAATGGGAAATATGTGTTACTGCATAACTTCCAAACGGCTGGAGATATTTCGATAATACTTGGTCACAGCTAGTATATATATATATATATATATATATATATATATATATATATATGTATGTATAAATATATATATATATATATATATATATATGTATGTATAAATATATATATATATATATATATATATATATATATATAATATACAAGGGGTCAAGTCCTGCTGGAAAAAGAAGAGAGGGAACTCAATCATGGCCACTCAAGGGCTGGTCCTGCTAATGGGAATGGTGTTCCTGCTGTGAAAAAAGTGCAGGAACTAAGTTCCCATGTGTTCCTGCAGGACCCATGTATGTGTGTATATATATATATATATATATATATATATATATATATATATATGTACAGCCTTTGAAAATCTAGCTGGGTAATGCAAAAAACTACACAAACCATCAGCCCCTGCGCTTGTTTCCTGTGTGAGCTGCCAGAAGAGCTGTCTTCAGAAAGCTGAGCAGGTCATATGGTTAGAGAAGCAGTGAATATAGATGAGGGAGGTGTGTGCAGCCTCAGCCAATCAGAGACAATATACAACAGCAATCTTTCCTCTGCAGAAATAGCGGGATACATCAGGTGCTGAGACCAGGTCAAAGGTGAGTTCGATCTATTACCCACAATGCAACACGTTTCACGGACTGGCCGTTTCCTCAGGCCTGAGGAAGCAGCCAGTCCATGTAGCCCGTTGCATTGTGGGTAATAAATCTTACTCACCGTTTACCTGGTCTCAGTGCCTGATGTATCCCGCTATTTCTTCAGAGGAAAGATTGTTGTTGTATATTGTCTCTGATTGGCTGAGGCTGCACACACCTCCCTCATCTATATTCACTGCTTCTCTAACCATATGACCTGTTCAGCTTTCTGAAGACAGCTCTTCTGGCAGGTATTACACCATTGAGCGCATCCTTTTCTTTTTTTCTTTTTAGTCTTAAAATCAGAGACAATGACACACTGTACACTAAAACTCTGGGCTCTCTGAGCTGAGGAGAAGGGAGTGTGACATACCAAAGCAACATGTTGGACCCAAAATGGTCACCCAACTCAGCAGAGTGGTGCCTCTAAACTACTGGACTTCCTGCCTGGGGAAAAAGCTGAAAAACAGTGCATGTGCTTAGCAAAGATCACACTTGTACATTACAAAGTTATATAACTTTAAAGGGGAAAACTTTTTTTTTTAAATCAACTGGTGGCAGAAAGTTAAACAGATTTCTAAATTACTTCTATTAAAAAATCTTAATCCTTCCAGTACTTATTAGCTGCTGAATACTACAGAGTAAATTCTTTTCTTTTTGGAACACAGAGCTCTCTGCTGACATCATGACCACAGTGCTCTCTGCTGACATCTCTGTCCATTTTAGGAACTGTCCAGAGAAGCATATGTTTGCTATGGGGATTTTCACCTACTCTGGACAGTTCCTAAAATGGACAGAGATGTCAGCAGAGAGCACTGTGGTCATGATGTCAGCAGAGAGCTCTGTGTTCCAAAAAGAAAAGCATTTACTCTGTAGTATTCAGCAGCAAATAAGTACTGGAAGGATTGGGATTTTTTAATAGAAGTAATTTACAAATCTGTTTAACTTTCTGGTACCAGTTGATTAAAAAAAAAAAAGTTTTCCCCTTTAAAGTTATATATAGAGATGTGCGAACTTACAGTAAATTCGATTCGTCACGAACTTCTCGGCTCGGCAGTTGATGACTTTTCCTGCATAAATTAGTTCAGCCTTCAGGTGCTCCCGTGGGCTGGAAAAGGTGGATACATTCCTAGGAAAGAGTCTCCTAGGAATGTATCCACCTTTTCCAGCCCACGGGAGCACCTGAAGGCTGAACTAATTTATGCAGGAAAAGTCATCAACTGCCGAGCCGAGAAGTTCGTGACGAATCGAATTTACTGTAAGTTCGCTCATCTCTAGTTATATAACTTTGTAATGTACAAGTGTGATCTTTGCTAAGCACATACACTGTTTAACTTTCTGTCGCCAGTTGATTAAAAAAAAGTCAAAGGTTGATGCCCTAAAAAATCATTTTTTCTGAAGTACAGTCTTATTTAAAGGGGTTGTCCAGGAATGGAAAAAAAATTTTAAGAAATTTTTCAGAAAATCCATACTTACCTGCCTTGTCGCCCCTTGCTGTTGTTCCGCTTGAGCCTGATCCCTACTGATTAGTGCTTCCTGGTGACAGTTCAACAAACAGGAAGTGCCTGCTCAACCAATCACTGCGCAAGAAGTTTCCTCCACAGGGGGTTTTCCTCTTCAGTGTGCTGGATGATGACTCTTTGTGAATTGAGGATTTGCCATTGGGTATGTGGGCATGCAAAACTACAACTCCCAGCATGCCCGGACAGCCAACGGCTGTCCGGTCATGCTGGGAGTTGTAGTTTTGCAGCAACGCACACTGGTTGGCAAACATTACCCTAGAGGTTTCCTCCACAGGGGTTTTTCCTCTTCTGTGTGCTGGAGGGTGACTCTTTGTGAGTTGAGGATTTGGCGTTGGGTGTCTGGGATTTGCCCTTGGGTGTCTGGGCATGTAAGACTACAACTCCCAGCATACTGGAAGCACCTTGATTGGGGAACACTGCCCTAGAGGTGTCCTCCACAGGTTTTTTTTCCTTTTCTGTCTGCTGGAGGATGACTCTTTGAGAGTTAAGGATTTGCCTTTTTGTGTGCCATTGGCTGTCTGGGCATGCTGGGAGTTGTAGTTTTGCAGCAACTGGACGCACCCTGGTTGGCAAACATTGCCCTAGAGGTTTCCTCCACAGGGTTTTTTTTCCTCTTTGTATGCTGGAGGATGCAACAGCTGGAGGCACACTAGATGGGCAACAGCTGAAGGCACACTGGATGCAACAGCTGGAGGCACACTAGATGGGCAACAGCTGAAGGCACACTGGATGCAACAGCTGGAGGCACACTGGATGCAACAGCTAAAGGCACACTGGATGCAACAGCTGGAGGCACACTGGATGAGCAACACTGCCCTAGAACATGTTATTCTGGTGCCTCAATGTGTTACATTGGCTGGTGATGCCGCAGCGGCGTTGCTGTCATCTTTTTGCTGAACACATTCCTTTGGCTTTTTAGTGGTGAGTGTAATTGTAAAAGGGACGAATCCTAATAAAAAATGACTGCGCCTCAACGTCTCGCTAAAACCCCGTGTCGTATCATATCACTCCTCAACTTCTTAACAAAGCCAGATCTGAGCGTTCGGAGTGTTTACATGCCATCTGTAAGTCTCTGCAATCTTTACAATTATTTTTACAGCAAAAAGATACGCTGAGGGAGGCGAAGTATAATATTTTATGGCAGCGCCGCTTCTCAAACATCAGATCCAAGTGTGACACATGCGTCTGCAAACTGCGGCCCACCAGCATATGTCTGAATCTGCCGCCTGCACCTCCACATCCGCCTGGTGCATCACTCTTCACTATTAACTCAAGAATTACACAGAAACTTCTAATGAGGAAATTAATATCTATACATAACAGAAAATATCTATCGATCTACCTATCTATCTCATATCTATCTATTTCATATCTATCTATCTCATATCTATCTATCTATATATCTATCTATCTCATATCTATCTCATATCTATCTCATATCTATCTCATATCTATCTCATATCTATCTACCTATCTATCTCATATCTATCTATCTCATATCTATCTATCTACCTCATATCTATCTCATATCTATCTATCTATCTCATATCTATATCATATCTATATCATATCTATCTATATCATATCTATCTATTTCATATCTATCTATCTCATATCTATCTCATATCTATCTATCTATCTCATATCTATATCATATCTATATCATATCTATCTATCTCATATCTATCTGTCTCATATCTATCTCATATCTATCTATCTCATATCTATCTCATATCTATCTCATATCTATCTCATATCTATCTACCTATCTATCTCATATCTATCTATCTCATATCTATCTATCTACCTCATATCTATCTCATATCTATCTATCTATCTCATATCTATATCATATCTATATCATATCTATCTATATCATATCTATCTATTTCATATCTATCTATCTCATATCTATCTATCTATCTCATATCTATATCATATCTATATCATATCTATCTATCTCATATCTATCTGTCTCATATCTATCTCATATCTATCTATCTCATATCTATCTCATATCTATCTCATATCTATCTCATATCTATCTACCTATCTATCTCATATCTATCTATCTCATATCTATCTATCTACCTCATATCTATCTCATATCTATCTATCTATCTCATATCTATATCATATCTATATCATATCTATCTATATCATATCTATCTATCTATCTATCTATCTATCTCATATCTATCTCATATCTATCTATCTCATATCTATATCATATCTATATCATATCTATCTATCTCATATCTATCTATCTGTCTCATATCTATATCATATCTATCTATCTCATATCTATCTATCTATCTATCTATCTCATATCTATCTTCTATCTATCTCATATCTATCTATCTCATATCTATCTATCTCATATATGTCTATCTCATATCTATCTATCTATCTCATATCTATCTCATATCTATCTTATATCTATCTCATATCTATCCATCTATCTCACATCTATCTATCTATCTATCTATCTCATATCTATCTATCTATTTCATATCTATCTATCTCGTATATATCTATCTATCTATCTCATATCTGTCTATCTCATATATATCTATCTCATATCTATCTATCTATCTATCTCATATCTATCTATCTATTTCATATCTATCTATCTCATATCTATCTATCTCATATCTGTCTATCTCATATCTATCTATCTGATATCTATCTCATATCTATCCATCTATCTCACATCTATCTATCTATCTTATATCTATCTCATATCTATCTATCTATCTAATATCTATTTATCTATTTATTATATATCTATCTATCTCATATCTATCTATTTATCTATCTCATATCTATGCATCTATCTCAAATCTATCTATCTCATCAATATCACATATCTATCTATCTCATATCTATCTACCTATCTATCTCATATCTATCTATCTCATATCTATCTATCTATTTATCTATCTCATATCTATCTATCTATCTATCTATCTATCTATTTATCTATCTCATATCTATCTCATATTTATCTATCTATCTATCTCATATCTATCTCATATCTATCTATCTCATTATCTATCTATCTATCTATCTATCTATCTCATATCTATCTATCTATTTATCTATCTATCTCATATCTATGTATCTATCTCAAATCTATCTATCTCATCAATATCACATATCTATCTATCTCATATCTATCTATCTATCTATCTATCTATCTCATATCTATCTACCTATCTATCTCATATCTATCTATCTATCTATCTATCTATCTATCTCATATCTATCTTTCTCATATCTATCAATTTCACCTATCTATCTATCTATCTCATGTTTATCTCCTATCTATCTGTCTGTTGTATAGAAATCCTATCCATCAGAGTAACATACACACCCTCATATATGGTACCGACACATGCACACATAAAGTAGGCGTTTTGTGATGTACACACAGGGTTGAAAAGTCCAAATTTACACTATGGTAGTTATTAGATATTATCTATTGAGTCTTATCTAAGCCTCCAGCAGAACAACAGAACTATCATCTGCCATTAAACCCATCACTCATTGATGACTCTGCTCCAGTCTACACAGCAAAGCTTGTATGAAACCTGCAGGAAACAGCGAACCTTAGCTGACTGTGTCTGGTGCGCCGGGGTGGAATATTTCAGCATACTTTTTAAATGGATAATCACATAAAGATTTAAATATAAATAAATGAATGTAAAAAAAAAAGTTCTATAAACTTGATTTACGGTAAATAATGTAATTTTCGGACAGTACCGTCCCTTTATGACGCTTTAAACACATAGTTGAAAAAAGGCTAAAACAAAGTTGATCTACAGTTTTAGCTCAATTGTCTCACGATGAATAATTAATAATTTAACAATTATCAAATGTTTTATCACAATTCTTTAATCTATTACCTACAGCAGTGGTCTCCAAACTGTGGACCTCCAGCTATTGCAAAACTACAACTCCCAGCATGCCGAGGATTTGCCATTGGGTCTCTGGGCATGCAAAACTACAACTCCCAGCATGCCCGAGGATTTGCCATTGGGTCTCCGAGCATACAAAACTACAACTCCCAGCATGCCCGGACAGCCAACGGCTGTCCAGGCATGCTGGGAGTTGTAGTTTTGCAGCAGCTGGAAGCACGCTTGTTGGGGAACACTGCCCTAGAGGTTTTCTTCTTAGGTTTTTTTTTCCCTCTTCTGTGTACTGGAGGAAGACTCTTTGTGAGGGGCATGCTGGGAGTTGTAGTTTGCAACAGCTGGAGGCACCCTGGTCAGGGAACATTGCCCTAGTGGTTTCCTCCATAGGGGGTTTTCCTCTTTATATGCTGAAGGATGACTTTATAAGTTGAAGATTTGCCATTGGGTGTTCGGGCATGCTGGGAGTTGTAGTTCTACAACATTTTGGAGATCACTGACCTCATACAGGCCTTAGATACTAAGTAAACTTTCTAGATTTAGTAGAAACCATTAGAAGCATAAGCTGCTCCAGAGAATTTGATATTGGGTGTGCGGGCATGCAAAACTACAACTCCCAGCATGCACGGACAGCCAACGGCAAATGCACAACTCACAAAGAGTTATCTTCCAGCATAAAGAGGAAAAAACCCGCTATGGAGGAAACCTCTAGGGCAGTGTTCCCTAACCAGTGTGCCTCCAGCTGTTGCAAAACTACAACTCCCAGCATGCACGGACAGCCGTTGGCTGTCCGTGCATGCTGGGAGTTGTAGTTTTGCATGCCCGCACACCCAATATCAAATTCTCTGGAGCAGCTTATGCTTCTAATGGTTTCTACTAAATCTAGAAAGTTTACTTAGTATCTAAGGCCTGTATGAGGTCAGTGATCTCCAAAATGTTGTAGAACTACAACTCCCAGCATGCCCGAACACCCAATGGCAAATCTTCAACTTATAAAGTCATCCTTCAGCATATAAAGAGATAACTCTTTGTGAGTTGTGCATTTGCCGATGGCTGTTCGGGCATGCTGGGAGTTGTAGTTTTGCAACAGCTGGAGGCACACTGGTTAGGGAACACTGCCCAAGAGGTTTCCTCCATTGCGGGTTTTTTCCTCTTTATGCTGGAAGATAACTCTTTGTGAGTTGTGCATTTGCCGTTTGCTGTCCGGGCTTGCTGGGAGTTGTAGTTTTGCAACAGCTGGAGGCACACTGGTTAGGGAACACTGCCCTAGAGGTTTCTAGCGAGTTTTTCCTCTTTTTATGCTGGAAGATAACTCTTTGTGAGTTGTGCATTTGCTGTCCGGGCATGCTGGGAGTTGTAGTTTTGCAGCAGCTGGAGGCACACTGGTTAGGGAACACTGCCCTAGAGGTTTCCTCCATAGCGGGTTTTTTCCTCCTTTTATGCTGGAGGATAACTCTTCGTGAGTTGAGCATTAGCCGTTGGCTGTGTGGTGTCCCGGTACCACATCTTATGCGGTCCCTTTATGTGTATGGGTCCCCATAGCCAGAGTCCCTAGGACGTAGGGGTCCATGTTATATAGTCTACCCCTTGCCACCTCTATTCCATCTAGTAAACCAGTAACTTATGCAAGGTTTATGTAAATATAGTTATGTAAATGAATAGTTAATTACCTGCGTGTAGCGTACCAGGACCTGCGGGTCACGTGACTAGGTGAACTCTATGGTATTTCTGCTTGAGGACCTGTGGAGGTCCCTATGACGTATGCAATCCCATCATTCTGTGTACTAGTGAATGACAGGTATTCGGACCAATCAGATTCACCCTGCCCATATAAGGGAGCGGCGGCCATTATTCTCTCTCTTGTTCCTGGGCTGTCAACCGAGAAGGACCTGCGCAGCTATACTAGCCCTCAGCCTGGCGTCACGAACTATAGGGTTAACATTAACCCCTCATATACCGATACAACATCCCCACGACTATACACCCCCCAAGGGCTACCACAGCTGTCCGGGCATGCTGGGAGTTGTAGTTCTACAACATTTTTAAGATCACTGACCTCATACAGGCCTTAGATACTAAGTAAATTTTCTAGTTTTAGTAGAAACCATTAGAAGCATAAGCTGCTCCAGAGAATTTGCCATTGGGTGTGCGGGCATGCAAAACTACAACTCCCAGCATGCACGGACAGCCAACGGCTGTCCGTGCATGCTGGGAGTTGTAGTTTTGCAACAGCTGGAGGCACACTGGTTAGGGAACACTGCCCTAGAGGTTTCTAGGGAGTTTTTCCTCTTTTTATGCTGGAAGATAATTCTTTGTGAGTTAGGGATTTGCTGTTGGGTGTCCAGGTATGCTGGGAGTTGTAGTTCTACAACAGTTTGGAGATCACTGCCATACAGGCCATAGATACTAGGTAAATTTTCTAGATTTATTGGAAAATAACCTTTAGAAGTATAAGCTGTTCCGCAGAATTTGCCTTTGGGTGAACCAACAGCTGCCCAGGCATGCTGGGAGTTGTAGTTTTGCAACAGCTGGAGGCACCCTGGTTAGGGAAAACTGCCCTAGAGGTTTTCTCCATAGCAGGTTTTTTCCTCTTTTTATGCTGGAAGATAACTCTTTGTGAGTTGAGCATTTGCCGTTTGCTGTCCGGGCATGCTGGGAGTTGTAGTTTTGCAGCAGCTGGAGGCACACTGGTTAGGGAACACTGCCCTAGAGGTTTCCTCCATAGCGGGTTTTTTCCTCCTTTTATGCTGGAGGATAACTCTTCGTGAGTTGAGCATTAGCCGTTGGCTGTGTGGTGTCCCGGTACCACATCTTATGCGGTCCCTTTATGTGTATGGGTCCCCAAAGCCAGAGTCCCTAGGACGTAGGGGTCCATGTTATATAGTCTACCCCTTGCCACCTCTATTCCATCTAGTAAACCAGTAACTTATGGAAGGTTTATGTAAATATAGTTATGTAAATGAATAGTTAATTACCTGCGTGTAGCGTACCAGGACCTGCGGGTCACGTGACTAGGTGAACTCTATGGTATTTCTGCTTGAGGACCTGTGGAGGTCCCTATGACGTATGCAATCCCATCATTCTGTGTACTAGTGAATGACAGGTATTCGGACCAATCAGATTCACCCCGCCCCTGCCCATATAAGGGAGCGGCGGCCATTATTCTCTCTCTTGTTCCTGGGCTGTCAACCGAGAAGGACCTGCGCAGCTATACTAGCCCTCAGCCTGGCGTCACGAACTATAGGGTTAACATTAACCCCTCATATACCGATACAACATCCCCACGACTATACACCCCCCAAGGGCTACCACAGCTGTCCGGGCATGCTGGGAGTTGCAGTTTTGCAACAGCTGGAGGCACACTGGTTAGGGAACACTGCCCTAGAGGTTTCCTCCATAGCGGGTTTTTTTCCCCTCTTTTTTTATGCTGGAAGATAACTCTTTGTGAGTTGAGCATTTGCCGTTGGCTGTCTGGGTCTGCTGGGAGTTGTGGTTCTACAACAGTTTGGAGATATACAGGCTATAACTTTCTATATTTAGTGGAAAGAATCAGACGTATAAGCCGTTCCGGTGACTCCAGAGCCCCCTCCCCACTAATACAACATCAATTAAAGCCATAATTCAGAATCCTCTTTACACAGAATTAAAAGTTCCAATAAATTACGCGGGCGCGGACAGGATCGGTTGACTCCGGGATCCTATTCATTTGTGTGTCTCTAACAAGCTGATTTACAGTCATTTTGTCCTCCTTCATTAAGGATCTTTATCTTTTGTTCATCTCCATTCGGAAACAGTGTCCTTTAAAGGTTATGGAATCAATTGCCTGATTCACTGTACATGAAGACGGAGTAGCCATTTGTGCCGAGGCCCGGGCCTTCGTGGACATGAGTAATACAGAAAGCTTTACCCGCGCTAATCTCCGTAACCTATATAATGGAGGTGCAGAGGAATGCGGAGACGCTATTAAACGGGGACAATTGGGGAGATTTATCAAAAGCTGTGCAGAGGAAGAGTGGTGCAGTTGCCCATAGCAACCAATCAGATTGCTTCTTTCATTTTCCACAGGCCTCTTTAGAGGCCTGTGGAAAATGAAAGAAGCAATCTGATTGGTTGCTATGGGCAACTGCACCACTCTTCCTCTGCACAGCTTTTGATAAATCTCCCCCCAATATGCTTTATGTCATAACGCCTATGGGAACCGACGCCCGGGTTAGAACTAGCATGTGCTGGAAAAATTGTTTATCTACATTATGGGGGGGAGATTTATCAAAACCTGTCCAGGGGAAAAGTTGCTGGGTTGCCCATAGCAACCAATCAGATCGCTTCTTTCATTTTTCACAGGCCTTTTCAGAAATGAAAGTAGCGATCTGATTGGTTGCTATGGGCAACTCAGCAACTTTTTCTCTGGACAGGTTTTCATAAATCTCCCCCATTGTGTTCCGTGTGTGGTGAGCTTGTGGGGATGTAGGGTAGGAAGGGTGTAGCTGTGCAGTGATGAAAGGGTGTTGGATTAACCCTTAACTGTCGTGACGCCAGGGTGCGGGTTCTTCCTCTGTGTATATATATCCTACCGCCACCCGTCCAAGGAACTATAGGGAGGAATAAAGGATTGTCCACAACCGGAGGTTTAGTAAACTGGAGATAACTTTACTGCAGTTTTTATGCAGGTGAACAGTAGTAACAGTCTTTACAGTTGGTTGGGACCTTGTAGGGAATGAGCTCTGAGGCTTGCTTTACGCTGTTCCACTGAATTTAGGGTTTGGTTTTAGGTTCAGTAGTCACGTAGATTTCGCTGAATTGAGTATAGTAGACTCACGGTTAGTAAGATGCTGAAGGAATAGGCTTCAGGCCTAGATTTGTCTTGAAGGTATACACAGAGCTCCGCGCGCTGTCATATCCCAGGGGAAAGAGAGCAATGATTGGGTAACAGCGCCCTTATATGGCAAGGGGCAGACTCATAGCTTATTGGTTCCACCAACTGTCAGTCCCTTCACAAAGCATTGCGGTGCATCATGTGACCCACTCACGTGACCTGAAAGGTCCTTAAGCTTAACCTAACAGTAGGCTTAGTAGTCATGTGACCTAAGGTCCTGGAAGTACTATACATATATATAAATTATATACAAACAACAAACACACAAAATCAAAGAAGGAAGAGGTGACTAAGGGTTATCCCACTAGGAGGATCCTACCGGTACGCAGGAACTCTGACTTTGGGGACTTAGCACAAAAGGTACGGTACGATGTACGGATGTTCTGTTCAGAGGTGTCTGGCACCGGTTCATTCCAACCCTCCATGTTTGAACATATGCACTTTTGGCTGAGCCGGGCATGCGTGTACATCAGAAGTCCGCCAAACAAATATTCAGCTGTCAACTACTGAAAGTGGTATGGGCATCTTAAAGTGTACCTGTCAAATCACAGAAAAAAAATATACTTCTATATGTTACTCACTAGGTCATGCAGATGCTTTTCATGTCTTTTATATGTGTGTAGCTTCTGTATTTGGCTCCCAAATCCCTCTGTTCTGCTGCTCACTCATTCTGACATCCACTGCTCAGGAAGGGGCGTGTTCGAGGCAAGCACTGAGCCCGCCCTCACTTACCATGCATTCACTTCCTCCCTGAGTCTGCTGTGCTGCTCTGTAACCCCCAATCTCTGTTTTCATGCTGCAGTCTGACAGCACAGGGGTGAGCACAGAGGAGTGCTAGTTTCGCTAGATCAGGTCGGAGCACAAATGACATCTCTGGGTCCCAACGGATCCCATTGACATGAATAGGGTCCGTCGGGTGGCAGGTATTTTACAGGAGTTGAGCGGAGAATTTTTTTTTGACATGCAGTATTTATTTTCTCCACTCATTTCCTGACCTTCCGACGTTGTGACCAATGGAGCTCCCTTTACTGGAGCAAAACTGCAGTGTGAACGAGCCCTAACGTGCCTCTCAGTTGTGACTTAAGGAAGTTTCTGAAGCCAATTCACCCACATGCGCAGTGACATGACAGGACTGCCGAGATGGTGAAGTTAGAGGCTGTACACACTGGGGAAATTAAAGGGATACTCCACTTGCCAGTGTTCGGCTGTCACGCCCTCTCCCATAGACTTGCATTGAGGGGGCGGGGCGTGACGTCACGAGGTGGCGTGGCCAACCCCCCTCCCCAGCGTGCGCACAGCATTCGGAACTAAGTGTTCCGAATGCTGGCCAGTGGAGTACCCCTTTAAGCAAGGAATTTCCTCAGTGGATGTGTGCCATTCAAAATGGTCCGTAATCGGTGCTTATGTCCGCGGCAGAATGCCGCGGACATTAGCACCGATTACGGACCATTTTGTGCCGTCACATTCACAAATGGTACTTCTCTGGTGGATTCCGCCAGAACATTAAATATGATGAATCCTCCTACTGGAATCCAGAACTTGCAACATGTGAACAGGGCATCAGAATTTAGATTTTTGTACCGAATTTCCTCGAGCAAGTTTAACTTGCTCTCCGTAGTGTGAACGGGCCTTACTGCGCAAGATTTGGCTTTGGACACTTTTTTTTTTTAACCTCATAGTTTTGCATACAGTTGCGACGCAAGACTCTCTTTTCTACTTTGTTATATAAAATTGCGCTAAAAAATCCACCAAATCGGCAGAAGGACGTAATGGCCCATTTCTTAGGGTTATTAAAAATTACTGTTGGTAATTAACCCTTCAATTGGTCCCCGAACCCATGGCCGTTCCCACCCTTTCCCCCACAAGTCCCCCTCGCTGGCTGTGTCTGGACAGCAGTGGAATATTTGTTGACTTGCTCTTTTGGTGACATCTTCTTTTAATAAGACGAATCTGTCTCTCAGCCGCTTTTTTTTCTCCTTTGCTGCCGGCTACGCTTACTTAAAGTGTAAAATGTCAAACTTTAGCATGGATGACAATCTCCCTGTGGGCAGAGAATCAGCCAGTGTATTATTAGCTGCTGAAAAGCTGGAGAGATCACCAGCTCTTTATGAGGTCGGAGAGGCTCACAAAACCCACTGGCAGGTGAGTTTAACCCTTAAAACGAAAATTTTTAGTAAGGATAAACTGAATACACAAGATTTACGGTAATATATCTGGGTTCTACTGTATAGGCTACGTATGAGAGAGCGATACATTAAAGGCTAAATAAACATCTGAGCCTATAGGGAAGGGACTGAAGACACCTCCGAAAAATGTCAGATTTTTTTTTGACTTGGTAGAATATACATATAAGACAATGAAGTGTTGCGCTTTTGTGTTCGTATATTTTCAGAATTATTGGTGCTTGGTAAGAAAAATGTGCACGTTGTCCAGATATAGGACAACCGTATTATACTGCAGGACATAGTAGTGGAAGCAGGGGTCGAGGGGCTCAATGTAAAGTAAGGCCTCGTTCACATTGCTGTCACGTTACGTTAGGTGGAGCTCCATTGGCAGTTTCGTCCAGTATAGTGGAGAAAAAAAAGGGGCAAGCACCAATTTTTTCTCTGCTAAAATCCTGTAAAATCACCGGATTCACCGACAGACCCCATGCAAGTGAACGAGGGCCGTCGGGACCCGGCAGTATCCGTTTGCAGATCCGACCCTTTTCAGAGTCTGATCGGCTCAAAAATAAATAAAACAAAAGTCGATCGGATCATTAACGGGTTGGATGCAAACGGTTGTGTGAACCTAGCCTAAATAAGGCTGGGTTCACATCACGTTTTCTGCCATACGGGAGCGCATACGGCAGGGGGAGCTAAAACCTCGCGCTCCCGTATGCCTTTCTATGCGCTCCCGTATGTAATTCATTTCAATGAGCCGGCCGGAGTGAAACGTTCGGTCGGCTCATTTTTGTGCCGAACGTATGGGAAAAAACGTGATGTGAACCCAGCCATAACTAATGGTTATAAGACTCAATATACCTGCTGGATCTCCTCTGTGAAAACTGGTACCTGTCCACAATGCTTTGGGGATCAATATAATCAATTCAGCTGTCTATAGATGGGTACCTGTTTTGGCTGACAACCATGTTTGAAGCCTCTTATATGGGTTGAACAGTGGCTAAAGAGTAGCTACCTATAGGTGGCAGTAGAGAGGCTATTTTCTTCCTTGTGAAGTTGGAGTTAAAGGGGAATTCCAGGAAAAAAAACTTTTTTTTTTTTTTTTAGATCAACTGGCTCCAGAAAGTTAAACAGATTTGTAAATGACTTCTATTAAAAAATCTTAATCCTTCCAAGAATTATCAGCTGCTGAAGTGGAGTTGTTCTTATCTATCTGGAATCAGTGCTCTCTGCTGACATCTCTGCTTGTGTCGGGAACTGCACAGAGTAGAAGAGGTTTGCTATGGGAATTTGCTTATGCTCTGGACAGCTCCCGAGACACGTGTCATCAGAGAGCACTTAGACAGAAAAGAACAACTCAACTTCAGCAGCTCATAAGTACTGAAAGGATTAAGATTTTTTAATAGAAGTAATTTACAAATATGTTTAACTTTCTGGAGCCAGTTGATATATAGATTAGAAAGTGCTGCATTTTGTAATCTAAACAAATTGTGATCCGGGACACCGAGGTTCCATTGTGCTTGCACCCAACTTCATTGAATTTTTCTTTTGGATGTGCTGCTTCTATTTGAGTATATATATATATATATATATATATATATATATATATATATATATATATATATATAACCAACTACCTGATCTATTCCAATGGGGTAAATGAAAATACCTGGAATGTTGGTGGGCCGGGTTAGGGACCACTGCCATCCATACACCATCTTGATGTTCTCAATGATAAATAAATACCCCTGTTTAATCTGGTTAACTAGTGCGATAGTCTGTACTGTTAAATGCCAAACATTCTAAAGATGGGTGACTGGTGGGGCTAATATCTCTAGCCGTGTTTCTAGCCATCTCTCGCCTATATGACTTGAACAATATATTAGGAGATACGGATCAGTTCACCATAAAATCCAAACGTCCAAGTATCCAGCATAACCGTTCCTCGTGGAAGCTCGGATGCAATCGCTGAGGTTGGGTCTTCAGGTGGATCAATCACTAGAAACAGGGCTCAAGTCCTGCAGGAACTCATGGGAACGGAGTTCCTGCACTTTTTCCACAGCAGGAATGCAGTTCCTATTAGTAGGAGTCCTGCAGGACCAGCCCTTAAAGGGTACTCTGCCCTAGACATCTTATCCCCTATCCAAAGGGATAAGAGGTCTGATCGCAGGGGTTCCACTGGGGACACCCCCGCGATCTCGGCTGCGGCACCCTAGACATTCGGTGCACAGAGCGAACTTCGCTCAGTGCCGAATGACTGGCGAAGGGGGGCAGAGGCTCCTGACGTCACTGCCATGCCCCCTTAATGCAAGTCTATGGGAGGGTGGTGTGACGGCCATCACGTCCATCCCATAGACTTGCATTGAGGGGCCATGGCCATAATGACACCAGCCTTCGGCGCGTCACCCAACACTCTAAACGAATGCCGGGTGCAGCAGGGAGACAGCGGCGAAACCCCCACGATCAGACATCTTATCCCCTATCCTTTGGATAAGGGATAAGATGTCTAGGGGTGGAGTACTCCTTTAAGTGAAAATCTTGGGTGAATTCCCACACTTTTTTTTTTTCCCAGGACTTGACCCCTGACTAGAAATGAAGGTGAACTTCCGACTCCGAACACGGGTAAACTCCCAAATTTTATTCCAAAAAATGTTAAAATCAGGGGTCAAGTCCTGGGAAAAAAAGTGTGGGTAGGTACTCATGATAGATTTACACTTAAAGGGGTACTAGACATCTTACACCCTTTCCAAAGGATAAGGGATAAGATGTCTGATCCCGGGGGTCCCGTTGCTCGGGACCCCCACGTTCTCCCTGCTGCTCCCGGTGTTCGTTTAGAGCATCGGGTGCAGCGACAAAGGCTCATGACGTCACAGTAATGCCCCCTCAATGCAATTCTATGGGAGGGGGCGTGACGGCCGTCACGCCCCCTCCCATAGACTTGCATTGAGGGGGCATAACTGTGACGTCACGAGCCTCTGCCCTGCATCACCAGTCATCCGGCACAGAGCGAAGTTCGCTCCGTGCACCGGATGTCTGGGGTGCCGCAGCCGAGACCCCCGCAATCAGACATCTTATCCCCTATCCTATGGATAGGGGATTACATGTCTAGGGGCGGAGTAACTCTTTAAGGGCTAGTCCTGCAGTACTCCTGCTAATGGGAACTGTGTTCCTTCTGTGGAAAAAGTGCAGGAACTCCGTTCCCATGAGTTCCTGCAGGACTTGAGCCCTGGTTGAAATCTGAGTGCAGCATATACAAAAAATAATGAAAACAAACAAAACGCACCGTCGGTGCACACTGGTTAGAGAACACTGCCCTGGAGGTTTCCTCCATAGGGGGTCTTTCCTCTTCAAATGCAGGAGGATGACTTTTTTTGTGAGTTAGGGATTTGCCAGTCGGTGTCGGCGATATGCTGGGAGTTGTAGTTCTGCAACAGTTTGGAGATCACTGACATACAGGTTATAGGTACTAGGTAAACTTTCTAGATTTTCTGGAAACCATTAGAAGTATAAGCTGCTCAGGAGAATTTGCCGTTGGGTGTCCGAGCATGCAAAACTACAACTCCCAGCATGCCCGGACAGCCGACGGCTGTCCGGGCATGCTGGGAGTTGTAGTTTTGCAACTGTTTGGGAAGTGAAGATCTAGCTCCCTTGTGGGCACAACATTAAAGGGGTTATCCTTTTTTTAATATCAACTGGCTC